>NW_027477418.1:0-74732 GCF_051020955.1 Megalopta genalis
AACAAACAACAAACAACAAACAACAAACAACAAACAACAAACAACAAACAACAAACAACAAACAACAAACAACAAACAACAAACAACAAACAACAAACAACAAACAACAAACAACAAACAACAAACAACAAACAACAAACAACAAACAACAAACAACAAACAACAAACAACAAACAACAAACAACAAACAACAAACAACAAACAACAAACAACAAACAACAAACAACAAACAACAAACAACAAACAACAAACAACAAACAACAAACAACAAACAACAAACAACAAACAACAAACAACAAACAACAAACAACAAACAACAAACAACAAACAACAAACAACAAACAACAAACAACAAACAACAAACAACAAACAACAAACAACAAACAACAAACAACAAACAACAAACAACAAACAACAAACAACAAACAACAAACAACAAACAACAAACAACAAACAACAAACAACAAACAACAAACAACAAACAACAAACAACAAACAACAAACAACAAACAACAAACAACAAACAACAAACAACAAACAACAAACAACAAACAACAAACAACAAACAACAAACAACAAACAACAAACAACAAACAACAAACAACAAACAACAAACAACAAACAACAAACAACAAACAACAAACAACAAACAACAAACAACAAACAACAAACAACAAACAACAAACAACAAACAACAAACAACAAACAACGAACAACGAACAACGAACAACGAACAACGAACAACGAACAACGAACAACGAACAACGAACAACGAACAACGAACAACGAACAACGAACAACGAACAACGAACAACGAACAACGAACAACGAACAACGAACAACGAACAACGAACAACCAACAACAAACAACAAACAACAAACAACAAACAACGAACAACAAACAACAAACAACGAACAACGAACAACGAACAACGAACAACGAACAACGAAGAACGAACAACGAAGAACGAACAACGAACAACGAACAACGAACAACGAACAACGAACAACCAACAACAAACAACAAACAACAAACAACAAACAACGAACAACAAACAACAAACAACGAACAACGAACAACGAACAACGAACAACGAACAACGAAGAACGAACAACGAAGAACGAACAACGAAGAACGAACAACGAAGAACGAACAACGAAGAACAAACAACAAACAACGAAGAACAAACAACGAAGAACAAACAACAAACAACGAAGAACAAACAACAAACAACGAAGAACAAACAACAAACAACGAAGAACAAACAACAAACAACGAAGAACAAACAACAAACAACGAAGAACAAACAACAAACAACGAAGAACAAACAACAAACAACGAAGAACAAACAACAAACAACAAACAACAAACAACAAACAACAAACAACAAACAACAAACAACAAACAACAAACAACAAACAACAAACAACAAACAACAAACAACAAACAACGAAGAACAAACAACAAACAACGAAGAACAAACAACAAACAACAAACAACAAACAACAAACAACAAACAACAAACAACAAACAACAAACAACAAACAACAAACAACAAACAACAAACAACAAACAACAAACAACAAACAACAAACAACAAACAACAAACAACAAACAACAAACAACAAACAACAAACAACAAACAACAAACAACAAACAACAAACAACAAACAACAAACAACAAACAACAAACAACAAACAACAAACAACAAACAACAAACAACAAACAACAAACAACAAACAACAAACAACAAACAACAAACAACAAACAACAAACAACAAACAACAAACAACAAACAACAAACAACAAACAACAAACAACAAACAACAAACAACAAACAACAAACAACAAACAACAAACAACAAACAACAAACAACAAACAACAAACAACAAACAACAAACAACAAACAACAAACAACAAACAACAAACAACAAACAACAAACAACAAACAACAAACAACAAACAACAAACAACAAACAACAAACAACAAACAACAAACAACAAACAACAAACAACAAACAACAAACAACAAACAACAAACAAACAACGAAGAACGAACAACAAACAACGAAGAACGAACAACAAACAACGAAGAACGAACAACAAACAACGAAGAACGAACAACAAACAACGAAGAACGAACAACAAACAACGAAGAACGAACAACAAACAACGAAGAACGAACAACAAACAACGAAGAACGAACAACAAACAACAAACAACAAACAACAAACAACAAACAACAAACAACAAACAACAAACAACAAACAACAAACAACAAACAACAAACAACAAACAACAAACAACAAACAACAAACAACAAACAACAAACAACAAACAACAAACAACAAACAACAAACAACAAACAACAAACAACAAACAACAAACAACAAACAACAAACAACAAACAACAAACAACAAACAACAAACAACAAACAACAAACAACAAACAACAAACAACAAACAACAAACAACAAACAACAAACAACAAACAACAAACAACAAACAACAAACAACAAACAACAAACAACAAACAACAAACAACAAACAACAAACAACAAACAACAAACAACAAACAACAAACAACAAACAACAAACAACAAACAACAAACAACGAACAACAAACAACAAACAACGAACAACAAACAACAAACAACGAACAACAAACAACAAACAACGAACAACAAACAACAAACAACGAACAACAAACAACAAACAACGAACAACAAACAACAAACAACGAACAACAAACAACAAACAACGAACAACAAACAACAAACAACGAACAACAAACAACAAACAACGAACAACAAACAACAAACAACGAACAACAAACAACGAAGAACAAACAACAAACAACGAAGAACAAACAACAAACAACAAACAACAAACAACAAACAACAAACAACAAACAACGAACAACGAACAACGAACAACGAACAACGAACAACGAACAACGAACAACGAACAACGAACAACGAACAACGAACAACGAA
The DNA here is from genome assembly GCF_051020955.1 of Megalopta genalis. NCBI lineage: Eukaryota > Metazoa > Arthropoda > Insecta > Hymenoptera > Halictidae > Megalopta > Megalopta genalis. The sequence continues at coordinate 3,000 of NW_027477418.1, forward strand.
CAACGAACAACGAACAACGAACAACGAACAACGAACAACGAACAACGAACAACGAACAACGAACAACGAACAACGAACAACGAACAACGAACAACGAACAACGAACAACAAACAACAAACAACAAACAACAAACAACAAACAACAAACAACAAACAACAAACAACAAACAAACAAAGAAGAACGAACAACAAACAACGAAGAACGAACAACAAACAACGAAGAACGAACAACAAACAACGAAGAACGAACAACAAACAACGAAGAACGAACAACAAACAACGAAGAACGAACAACAAACAACGAAGAACGAACAACAAACAACGAAGAACGAACAACAAACAACGAAGAACGAACAACAAACAACGAAGAACGAACAACAAACAACGAAGAACGAACAACAAACAACAAACAACAAACAACAAACAACAAACAACAAACAACAAACAACAAACAACAAACAACAAACAACAAACAACAAACAACAAACAACAAACAACAAACAACAAACAACAAACAACAAACAACAAACAACAAACAACAAACAACAAACAACAAACAACAAACAACAAACAACAAACAACAAACAACAAACAACAAACAACAAACAACAAACAACAAACAACAAACAACAAACAACAAACAACAAACAACAAACAACAAACAACAAACAACAAACAACAAACAACAAACAACAAACAACAAACAACAAACAACAAACAACAAACAACAAACAACAAACAACAAACAACAAACAACAAACAACAAACAACAAACAACAAACAACAAACAACAAACAACAAACAACAAACAACAAACAACAAACAACAAACAACAAACAACAAACAACAAACAACAAACAACAAACAACAAACAACAAACAACGAACAACGAACAACGAACAACGAACAACGAACAACGAACAACGAACAACGAACAACGAACAACGAACAACGAACAACGAACAACGAACAACGAACAACGAACAACGAACAACGAACAACGAACAACGAACAACGAACAACGAACAACGAACAACGAACAACGAACAACGAACAACGAACAACGAACAACGAACAACGAACAACGAACAACGAACAACGAACAACGAACAACGAACAACGAACAACGAACAACGAACAACGAACAACGAACAACGAACAACGAACAACGAACAACGAACAACGAACAACGAACAACGAACAACGAACAACGAACAACGAACAACGAACAACGAACAACGAACAACGAACAACGAACAACGAACAACGAACAACGAACAACGAACAACGAACAACGAACAACGAACAACGAACAACGAACAACGAACAACGAACAACAAACAACAAACAACAAACAACAAACAACAAACAACGAAGAACGAACAACAAACAACGAAGAACGAACAACAAACAACGAAGAACGAACAACAAACAACGAAGAACGAACAACAAACAACGAAGAACGAACAACAAACAACGAAGAACGAACAACAAACAACGAAGAACGAACAACAAACAACGAAGAACGAACAACAAACAACGAAGAACGAACAACAAACAACGAAGAACGAAGAACGAACAACGAAGAACGAAGAACGAACAACGAACAACGAACAACGAACAACGAACAACGAACAACGAACAACGAACAACGAACAACGAACAACGAACAACGAACAACGAACAACGAACAACGAACAACGAACAACGAACAACGAACAACGAAGAACAAACAACAAACAACGAAGAACAAACAACAAACAACGAAGAACAAACAACAAACAACGAACAACGAACAACGAACAACGAACAACGAACAACGAACAACGAACAACGAACAACGAACAACGAACAACGAACAACGAACAACGAACAACGAACAACGAACAACGAACAACGAACAACGAACAACGAACAACGAACAACGAACAACGAACAACGAACAACGAACAACGAACAACGAACAACGAACAACGAACAACGAACAACGAACAACGAACAACGAACAACGAACAACGAACAACGAACAACGAACAACGAACAACGAACAACGAACAACGAACAACGAACAACGAACAACGAACAACGAACAACGAACAACGAACAACGAACAACGAACAACGAACAACGAACAACGAACAACGAACAACGAACAACGAACAACGAACAACGAACAACGAACAACGAACAACGAACAACGAACAACGAACAACGAACAACGAACAACGAACAACGAACAACGAACAACGAACAACAAACAACAAACAACAAACAACAAACAACAAACAACAAACAACAAACAACAAACAACAAACAACAAACAACAAACAACAAACAACAAACAACAAACAACAAACAACAAACAACAAACAACAAACAACAAACAACAAACAAACAACGAAGAACGAACAACAAACAACGAAGAACGAACAACAAACAACGAAGAACGAACAACAAACAACGAAGAACGAACAACAAACAACGAAGAACGAACAACAAACAACGAAGAACGAACAACAAACAACGAAGAACGAACAACAAACAACGAAGAACGAACAACAAACAACGAAGAACGAACAACAAACAACAAACAACAAACAACAAACAACAAACAACAAACAACAAACAACAAACAACAAACAACAAACAACAAACAACAAACAACAAACAACAAACAACAAACAACAAACAACAAACAACAAACAACAAACAACAAACAACAAACAACAAACAACAAACAACAAACAACAAACAACAAACAACAAACAACAAACAACAAACAACAAACAACAAACAACAAACAACAAACAACAAACAACAAACAACAAACAACAAACAACAAACAACAAACAACAAACAACAAACAACAAACAACAAACAACAAACAACAAACAACAAACAACAAACAACAAACAACAAACAACAAACAACAAACAACAAACAACAAACAACAAACAACAAACAACAAACAACAAACAACAAACAACAAACAACAAACAACAAACAACAAACAACAAACAACAAACAACAAACAACAAACAACAAACAACAAACAACAAACAACAAACAACAAACAACAAACAACAAACAACAAACAACAAACAACAAACAACAAACAACAAACAACAAACAACAAACAACAAACAACAAACAACAAACAACAAACAACAAACAACAAACAACAAACAACAAACAACAAACAACAAACAACAAACAACAAACAACAAACAACAAACAACAAACAACAAACAACAAACAACGAACAACAAACAACGAACAACGAACAACGAACAACGAACAACGAACAACGAACAACGAACAACGAACAACGAACAACGAACAACGAACAACGAACAACGAACAACGAACAACGAACAACGAACAACGAACAACGAACAACAAACAACAAACAACAAACAACAAACAACAAACAACAAACAACAAACAACAAACAACAAACAACAAACAACAAACAACAAACAACAAACAACAAACAACAAACAACAAACAACAAACAACAAACAACAAACAACAAACAACAAACAACAAACAACAAACAACAAACAACAAACAACAAACAACAAACAACAAACAAACAACGAAGAACGAACAACAAACAACGAAGAACGAACAACAAACAACGAAGAACGAACAACAAACAACGAAGAACGAACAACAAACAACGAAGAACGAACAACAAACAACGAAGAACGAACAACAAACAACGAAGAACGAACAACGAACAACGAACAACGAACAACGAACAACGAACAACGAACAACGAACAACGAACAACGAACAACGAAGAACAAACAACAAACAACGAAGAACAAACAACGAAGAACAAACAACAAACAACGAAGAACAAACAACAAACAACGAAGAACAAACAACAAACAACGAACAACGAACAACGAACAACGAACAACGAACAACGAACAACGAACAACGAACAACGAACAACGAACAACGAACAACGAACAACGAACAACGAACAACGAACAACGAACAACGAACAACGAACAACGAACAACGAACAACGAACAACGAACAACGAACAACGAACAACGAACAACGAACAACGAACAACGAACAACGAACAACGAACAACGAACAACGAACAACGAACAACGAACAACGAACAACGAACAACGAACAACGAACAACGAACAACGAACAACGAACAACGAACAACGAACAACGAACAACGAACAACGAACAACGAACAACGAACAACGAACAACGAACAACGAACAACGAACAACAAACAACAAACAACAAACAACAAACAACAAACAACAAACAACAAACAACAAACAAACAACGAAGAACGAACAACAAACAACGAAGAACGAACAACAAACAACGAAGAACGAACAACAAACAACGAAGAACGAACAACAAACAACGAAGAACGAACAACAAACAACGAAGAACGAACAACAAACAACGAAGAACGAACAACAAACAACGAAGAACGAACAACAAACAACAAACAACAAACAACAAACAACAAACAACAAACAACAAACAACAAACAACAAACAACAAACAACAAACAACAAACAACAAACAACAAACAACAAACAACAAACAACAAACAACAAACAACAAACAACAAACAACAAACAACAAACAACAAACAACAAACAACAAACAACAAACAACAAACAACAAACAACAAACAACAAACAACAAACAACAAACAACAAACAACAAACAACAAACAACAAACAACAAACAACAAACAACAAACAACAAACAACAAACAACAAACAACAAACAACAAACAACAAACAACAAACAACAAACAACAAACAACAAACAACAAACAACAAACAACAAACAACAAACAACAAACAACAAACAACAAACAACAAACAACAAACAACAAACAACAAACAACAAACAACAAACAACAAACAACAAACAACAAACAACAAACAACAAACAACAAACAACAAACAACAAACAACAAACAACAAACAACAAACAACAAACAACAAACAACAAACAACAAACAACAAACAACAAACAACAAACAACAAACAACAAACAACAAACAACAAACAACAAACAACAAACAACAAACAACAAACAACAAACAACAAACAACAAACAACAAACAACAAACAACAAACAACAAACAACAAACAACAAACAACAAACAACAAACAACAAACAACAAACAACAAACAACAAACAACAAACAACAAACAACAAACAACAAACAACAAACAACAAACAACAAACAACAAACAACAAACAACAAACAACAAACAACAAACAACAAACAACAAACAACAAACAACAAACAACAAACAACAAACAACAAACAACAAACAACAAACAACAAACAACAAACAACAAACAACAAACAACAAACAACAAACAACAAACAACAAACAACAAACAACAAACAACAAACAACAAACAACAAACAACAAACAACAAACAACAAACAACAAACAACAAACAACAAACAACAAACAACAAACAACAAACAACAAACAACAAACAACAAACAACAAACAACAAACAACAAACAACAAACAACAAACAACAAACAACGAACAACGAACAACGAACAACGAACAACGAACAACGAACAACGAACAACGAACAACGAACAACGAACAACGAACAACAAACAACAAACAACAAACAACAAACAACAAACAACAAACAACAAACAACAAACAACAAACAACAAACAACAAACAACAAACAACAAACAACAAACAACAAACAACAAACAACAAACAACAAACAACAAACAACAAACAACAAACAACAAACAACAAACAACAAACAACAAACAACAAACAACAAACAACAAACAACAAACAACAAACAACAAACAACAAACAACAAACAACAAACAACAAACAACAAACAACAAACAACAAACAACAAACAACAAACAACAAACAACAAACAACAAACAACAAACAACAAACAACAAACAACAAACAACAAACAACAAACAACAAACAACAAACAACAAACAACAAACAACAAACAACAAACAACAAACAACAAACAACAAACAACAAACAACAAACAACAAACAACAAACAACAAACAACGAACAACGAACAACGAACAACGAACAACGAACAACGAACAACGAACAACGAACAACGAACAACGAACAACGAACAACAAACAACAAACAACAAACAACAAACAACAAACAACAAACAACAAACAACAAACAACAAACAACAAACAACAAACAACAAACAACAAACAACAAACAACAAACAACAAACAACAAACAACAAACAACAAACAACAAACAACAAACAACAAACAACAAACAACAAACAACAAACAACAAACAACAAACAACAAACAACAAACAACAAACAACAAACAACAAACAACAAACAACAAACAACAAACAACAAACAACAAACAACAAACAACAAACAACAAACAACAAACAACAAACAACAAACAACAAACAACAAACAACAAACAACAAACAACAAACAACAAACAACAAACAACAAACAACAAACAACAAACAACAAACAACAAACAACGAACAACGAACAACGAACAACGAACAACGAACAACGAACAACGAACAACGAACAACGAACAACGAACAACGAACAACGAACAACGAACAACGAACAACGAACAACGAACAACGAACAACGAACAACGAACAACGAACAACGAACAACGAACAACGAACAACGAACAACGAACAACGAACAACGAACAACGAACAACGAACAACGAACAACGAACAACGAACAACGAACAACGAACAACGAACAACGAACAACGAACAACGAACAACGAACAACGAACAACGAACAACGAACAACGAACAACGAACAACGAACAACGAACAACGAACAACGAACAACGAACAACGAACAACGAACAACGAACAACGAACAACGAACAACGAACAACGAACAACGAACAACGAACAACGAACAACGAACAACGAACAACGAACAACGAACAACGAACAACGAACAACGAACAACGAACAACGAACAACGAACAACGAACAACGAACAACAAACAACAAACAACAAACAACAAACAACAAACAACAAGCAACAAACAACGAAGAACGAACAACAAACAACGAAGAACGAACAACAAACAACGAAGAACGAACAACAAACAACGAAGAACGAACAACAAACAACGAAGAACGAACAACAAACAACGAAGAACGAACAACAAACAACGAAGAACGAACAACAAACAACGAAGAACGAACAACAAACAACGAAGAACGAACAACGAACAACGAACAACGAACAACGAACAACGAACAACGAACAACGAACAACGAACAACGAACAACGAACAACGAACAACGAACAACGAACAACGAACAACGAACAACGAACAACGAACAACGAACAACGAACAACGAACAACGAACAACGAAGAACAAACAACGAAGAACAAACAACAAACAACGAAGAACAAACAACAAACAACGAAGAACAAACAACAAACAACGAAGAACAAACAAAAAACAACGAAGAACCAACAAAAAACAACGAACAACGAACAACGAACAACGAACAACGAACAACGAACAACGAACAACGAACAACGAACAACGAACAACGAACAACGAACAACGAACAACGAACAACGAACAACGAACAACGAACAACGAACAACGAACAACGAACAACGAACAACGAACAACGAACAACGAACAACGAACAACGAACAACGAACAACGAACAACGAACAACGAACAACGAACAACAAACAACAAACAACAAACAACAAACAACAAACAACAAACAACAAACAACAAACAACAAACAACAAACAACAAACAACAAACAACAAACAACAAACAACAAACAACAAACAACAAACAACAAACAACAAACAACAAACAACAAACAACAAACAACAAACAAACAACGAAGAACGAACAACAAACAACGAAGAACGAACAACAAACAACGAAGAACGAACAACAAACAACGAAGAACGAACAACAAACAACGAAGAACGAACAACAAACAACGAAGAACGAACAACAAACAACGAAGAACGAACAACAAACAACGAAGAACGAACAACAAACAACAAACAACAAACAACAAACAACAAACAACAAACAACAAACAACAAACAACAAACAACAAACAACAAACAACAAACAACAAACAACAAACAACAAACAACAAACAACAAACAACAAACAACAAACAACAAACAACAAACAACAAACAACAAACAACAAACAACAAACAACAAACAACAAACAACAAACAACAAACAACAAACAACAAACAACAAACAACAAACAACAAACAACAAACAACAAACAACAAACAACAAACAACAAACAACAAACAACAAACAACAAACAACAAGCAACAAACAACAAACAACAAGCAACAAACAACAAACAACAAACAACAAACAACAAACAACAAACAACAAACCACAAACAACAAACAACAAACAACAAACAACAAACAACAAACAACAAACAACAAACAACGAAGAACAAACAACAAACAACGAAGAACAAACAACAAACAACAAACAACAAACAACGAAGAACAAACAACAAACAACGAAGAACAAACAACAAACAACAAACAACGAACAACAAACAACAAACAACGAACAACAAACAACAAACAACAAACAACAAACAACAAACAACAAACAACAAACAACAAACAACAAACAACAAACAACAAACAACAAACAACAAACAACAAACAACAAACAACAAACAACAAACAACAAACAACAAACAACAAACAACAAACAACAAACAACAAACAACAAACAACAAACAACAAACAACAAACAACAAACAACAAACAACAAACAACAAACAACAAACAACAAACAACAAACAACAGACAACAAACAACGAAGAACAAACTACAGACAACAAACAACAAACAACAAACAACAAACAACAAACAACAAACAACAAACAACAAACAACAAACAACAAACAACAAACAACAAACAACAAACAACAAACAACAAACAACAAACAACAAACCACAAACAACAAACAACAAACAACAAACAACAAACAACAAACAACAAACAACAAACAACGAAGAACAAACAACAAACAACGAAGAACAAACAACAAACAACAAACAACAAACAACGAAGAACAAACAACAAACAACAAACAACAAACAACAAACAACAAACAACAAACAACAAACAACAAACAACAAACAACAAACAACAAACAACAAACAACAAACAACAAACAACAAACAACAAACAACAAACAACAAACAACAAACAACAAACAACAAACAACAAACAACAAACAACAAACAACAAACAACAAACAACAAACAACAAACAACAAACAACAAACAACAAACAACAAACAACAAACAACAAACAACAAACAACAAACAACAAACAACAAACAACAAACAACAAACAACAAACAACAAACAACAAACAACAAACAACAGACAACAAACAACGAAGAACAAACTACAGACAACAAACAACAAACAACAAACAACAAACAACAAACAACAAACAACAAACAACAAACAACAAACAACAAACAACAAACAACAAACAACAAACAACAAACAACAAACAACAAACAACAAACAACAAACAACAAACAACAAACAACAAACAACAAACAACAAACAACAAACAACAAACAACAAACAACAAACAACAAACAACAAACAACAAACAACAAACAACAAACAACAAACAACAAACAACAAACAACGAAGAACAAACAACGAAGAACAAACAACGAAGAACAAACAACGAAGAACAAACTACAAACAACAAACAACAAACAACAAACAAACAACGAAGAACGAACAACAAACAACGAAGAACGAACAACAAACAACGAAGAACGAACAACAAACAACGAAGAACGAACAACAAACAACGAAGAACGAACAACAAACAACGAAGAACGAACAACAAACAACAAACAACAAACAACAAACGACAAACAACAAACAACAAACAACAAACAACAAACAACAAACAACAAACAACAAACAACAAACAACAAACAACAAACAACAAACAACAAACAACAAACAACAAACAACAAACAACAAACAACAAACAACAAACAACAAACAACAAACAACAAACAACAAACAACAAACAACAAACAACAAACAACAAACAACAAACAACAAACAACAAACAACAAACAACAAACAACAAACAACAAACAACAAACAACAAACAACAAACAACAAACAACAAACAACAAACAACAAACAACAAACAACAAACAACAAACAACAAACAACAAACAACAAACAACAAACAACAAACAACAAACAACAAACAACAAGCAACAAACAACGAAGAACGAACAAACAACGAAGAACGAACAACAAACAACGAAGAACGAACAACAAACAACGAAGAACGAACAACAAACAACGAAGAACGAACAACAAACAACGAAGAACGAACAACAAACAACGAAGAACGAACAACAAACAACGAAGAACGAACAACAAACAACGAAGAACGAACAACGAACAACGAACAACGAACAACGAACAACGAACAACGAACAACGAACAACGAACAACGAACAACGAACAACGAACAACGAACAACGAACAACGAACAACGAACAACGAACAACGAACAACGAACAACGAACAACGAACAACGAAGAACAAACAACGAAGAACAAACAACAAACAACGAAGAACAAACAACAAACAACAAACAACAAGCAACAAACAACGAAGAACGAACAAACAACGAAGAACGAACAACAAACAACGAAGAACGAACAACAAACAACGAAGAACGAACAACAAACAACGAAGAACGAACAACAAACAACGAAGAACGAACAACAAACAACGAAGAACGAACAACAAACAACGAAGAACGAACAACGAACAACGAAGAACGAACAACGAACAACGAACAACGAACAACGAACAACGAACAACGAACAACGAACAACGAACAACGAACAACGAACAACGAACAACGAACAACGAACAACGAACAACGAACAACGAACAACGAACAACGAACAACGAAGAACAAACAACGAACAACGAACAACGAACAACGAACAACGAACAACGAACAACGAACAACGAACAACGAACAACGAACAACGAACAACGAACAACGAACAACGAACAACGAACAACGAACAACGAACAACGAACAACGAACAACGAACAACGAACAACGAACAACGAACAACGAACAACGAACAACGAACAACGAACAACGAACAACGAACAACGAACAACGAACAACGAACAACGAACAACGAACAACGAACAACAAACAACAAACAACAAACAACAAACAACAAACAACAAACAACAAACAACAAGCAACAAACAACGAAGAACGAACAAACAACGAAGAACGAACAACAAACAACGAAGAACGAACAACAAACAACGAAGAACGAACAACAAACAACGAAGAACGAACAACAAACAACGAAGAACGAACAACAAACAACGAAGAACGAACAACAAACAACGAAGAACGAACAACGAACAACGAACAACGAACAACGAACAACGAACAACGAACAACGAACAACGAACAACGAACAACGAACAACGAACAACGAACAACGAACAACGAACAACGAACAACGAACAACGAACAACGAACAACGAACAACGAACAACGAAGAACAAACAACGAAGAACAAACAACAAACAACGAAGAACAAACAACAAACAACGAAGAACAAACAACAAACAACGAAGAACAAACAAAAAACAACGAACAACGAACAACGAACAACGAACAACGAACAACGAACAACGAACAACGAACAACGAACAACGAACAACGAACAACGAACAACGAACAACGAACAACGAACAACGAACAACGAACAACGAACAACGAACAACGAACAACGAACAACGAACAACGAACAACGAACAACGAACAACGAACAACGAACAACGAACAACGAACAACGAACAACGAACAACAAACAACAAACAACAAACAACAAACAACAAACAACAAACAACAAACAACAAACAACAAACAACAAACAACAAACAACAAACAACAAAGAACAAACAACAAACAACAAACAACAAACAACAAACAACAAACAACAAACAACAAACAACAAACAACAAACAAACAACGAAGAACGAACAACAAACAACGAAGAACGAACAACAAACAACGAAGAACGAACAACAAACAACGAAGAACGAACAACAAACAACGAAGAACGAACAACAAACAACGAAGAACGAACAACAAACAACGAAGAACGAACAACAAACAACGAAGAACGAACAACAAACAACGAAGAACGAACAACAAACAACAAACAACAAACAACAAACAACAAACAACAAACAACAAACAACAAACAACAAACAAAAAAAAACAAACAACAAACAACAAACAACAAACTACAAACAACAAACAACAAACAACAAACAACAAACAACAAACAACAAACAACAAACAACAAACAACAAACAACAAACAACAAACAACAAACAACAAACAACAAACAACAAACAACAAACAACAAACAACAAACAACAAACAACAAACAACAAACAACAAACAACAAACAACAAACAACAAACAACAAACAACAAACAACAAACAACAAACAACAAACAACAAACAACAAACAACAAACAACAAACAACAAACAACAAACAACAAACAACAAACAACAAACAACAAACAACAAACAACAAACAACAAACAACAAACAACAAACAACAAACAACAAACAACAAACAACAAACAACAAACAACAAACAACAAACAACAAACAACAAACAACAAACAACAAACAACAAACAACAAACAACAAACAACAAACAACAAACAACAAACAACAAACAACAAACAACAAACAACAAACAACAAACAACAAACAACAAACAACAAACAACAAACAACAAACAACAAACAACAAACAACAAACAACAAACAACAAACAACAAACAACAAACAACAAACAACAAACAACAAACAACAAACAACAAACAACAAACAACAAACAACAAACAACAAACAACAAACAACAAACAACAAACAACAAACAACAAACAACAAACAACAAACAACAAACAACAAACAACAAACAACAAACAACAAACAACAAACAACAAACAACAAACAACAAACAACAAACAACAAACAACAAACAACAAACAACAAGCAACAAACAACAAACAACAAACAACAAACAACAAACAACAAACAACAAACAACAAACAACAAACAACAAACAACAAACAACAAACCACAAACAACAAACAACAAACAACAAACAACAAACAACAAACAACAAACAACAAACAACGAAGAACAAACAACAAACAACGAAGAACAAACAACAAACAACAAACAACAAACAACGAAGAACAAACAACAAACAACAAACAACAAACAACAAACAACAAACAACGAACAACAAACAACAAACAACAAACAACAAACAACAAACAACAAACAACAAACAACAAACAACAAACAACAAACAACAAACAACAAACAACAAACAACAAACAACAAACAACAAACAACAAACAACAAACAACAAACAACAAACAACAAACAACAAACAACAAACAACAAACAACAAACAACAAACAACAAACAACAAACAACAAACAACAAACAACAAACAACAAACAACAAACAACAAACAACAAACAACAAACAACAAACAACAGACAACAAACAACGAAGAACAAACTACAGACAACAAACAACAAACAACAAACAACAAACAACAAACAACAAACAACAAACAACAAACAACAAACAACAAACAACAAACAACAAACAACAAACAACAAACAACAAACAACAAACAACAAACAACAAACAACAAACAACAAACAACAAACAACAAACAACGAAGAACAAACAACGAAGAACAAACAACGAAGAACAAACAACGAAGAACAAACTACAAACAACAAACAACAAACAACAAACAAACAACGAAGAACGAACAACAAACAACGAAGAACGAACAACAAACAACGAAGAACGAACAACAAACAACGAAGAACGAACAACAAACAACGAAGAACGAACAACAAACAACGAAGAACGAACAACAAACAACAAACAACAAACAACAAACGACAAACAACAAACAACAAACAACAAACAACAAACAACAAACAACAAACAACAAACAACAAACAACAAACAACAAACAACAAACAACAAACAACAAACAACAAACAACAAACAACAAACAACAAACAACAAACAACAAACAACAAACAACAAACAACAAACAACAAACAACAAACAACAAACAACAAACAACAAACAACAAACAACAAACAACAAACAACAAACAACAAACAACAAACAACAAACAACAAACAACAAACAACAAACAACAAACAACAAACAACAAACAACAAACAACAAACAACAAACAACAAACAACAAACAACAAACAACAAACAACAAACAACAAACAACAAACAACAAACAACAAACAACAAACAACGAACAACAAACAACAAACAACGAACAACAAACAACAAACAACGAACAACAAACAACAAACAACGAACAACAAACAACAAACAACGAACAACAAACAACAAACAACAAACAACAAACAACAAACAACAAACAACAAACAACAAACAACAAACAACAAACAACAAACAACAAACAACAAACAACAAACAACAAACAACAAACAACAAACAACAAACAACGAAGAACGAACAAACAACGAAGAACGAACAACAAACAACGAAGAACGAACAACAAACAACGAAGAACGAACAACAAACAACGAAGAACGAACAACAAACAACGAAGAACGAACAACAAACAACGAAGAACGAACAACAAACAACGAAGAACGAACAACAAACAACGAAGAACGAACAACAAACAACGAACAACGAACAACAAACAACGAAGATCGAACAACAAACAACGAACAACAAACAACAAACAACGAACAACAAACAACAAACAACGAACAACAAACAACAAACAACAAACAACAAACAACAAACAACAAACAACAAACAACAAACAACAAACAACGAAGAACAAACAACGAAGAACAAACTACAAACTACAAACAACAAACAACAAACAACAAACAACAAACAACAAACAACGAACAACGAACAACGAACAACGAACAACGAACAACGAAGAACAAACAACAAACAACGAAGAACAAACAACAAACAACGAAGAACAAACAACAAACAACGAAGAACAAACAACAAACAACGAAGAACAAACAACAAACAACGAAGAACAAACAACAAACAACGAAGAACAAACAACAAACAACGAAGAACAAACAACAAACAACAAACAACAAACAACAAACAACAAACAACAAACAACAAACAACAAACAACAAACAACAAACAACAAACAACAAACAACAAACAACAAACAACAAACAACAAACAACAAACAACAAACAACAAACAACAAACAACAAACAACAAACAACAAACAACAAACAACAAACAACAAACAACAAACAACAAACAACAAACAACAAACAACAAACAACAAACAACAAACAACAAACAACAAACAACAAACAACAAACAACAAACAACAAACAACAAACAACAAACAACAAACAACAAACAACAAACAACAAACAACAAACAACAAACAACAAACAACAAACAACGAACAACAAACAACAAACAACAAACAACAAACAACAAACAACAAACAACAAACAACAAACAACAAACAACAAACAACAAACAACAAACAACAAACAACAAACAACAAACAACAAACAACAAACAACAAACAACAAACAACAAACAACAAACAACAAACAACAAACAACAAACAACAAACAACAAACAACAAACAACAAACAACAAACAACAAACAACAAACAACAAACAACAAACAACAAACAACAAACAACAAACAACGAAGAACAAACAACAAACAACGAAGAACAAACAACAAACAACAAACAACAAACAACAAACAACAAACAACAAACAACAAACAACAAACAACAAACAACAAACAACAAACAACAAACAACAAACAACAAACAACAAACAACAAACAACAAACAACAAACAACAAACAACAAACAACAAACAACAAACAACAAACAACAAACAACAAACAACAAACAACAAACAACAAACAACAAACAACAAACAACAAACAACAAACAACAAACAACAAACAACAAACAACAAACAACAAACAACAAACAACAAACAACAAACAACAAACAACAAACAACAAACAACAAACAACAAACAACAAACAACAAACAACAAACAACAAACAACAAACAACAAACAACAAACAACAAACAACAAACAACAAACAACAAACAACAAACAACAAACAACAAACAACAAACAACAAACAACAAACAACAAACAACAAACAACAAACAACAAACAACAAACAACAAACAACAAACAACAAACAACAAACAACAAACAACAAACAACAAACAACAAACAACAAACAACAAACAACAAACAACAAACAACAAACAACAAACAACAAACAACAAACAACAAACAACAAACAACAAACAACAAACAACAAACAACAAACAACAAACAACAAACAACAAACAACAAACAACAAACAACAAACAACAAACAACAAACAACAAACAACAAACAACAAACAACAAACAACAAACAACAAACAACAAACAACAAACAACAAACAACAAACAACAAACAACAAACAACAAACAACAAACAACAAACAACAAACAACAAACAACAAACAACAAACAACAAACAACAAACAACAAACAACAAACAACAAACAACAAACAACAAACAACAAACAACAAACAACAAACAACAAACAACAAACAACAAACAACAAACAACAAACAACAAACAACAAACAACAAACAACAAACAACAAACAACAAACAACAAACAACAAACAACAAACAACAAACAACAAACAACAAACAACAAACAACAAACAACAAACAACAAACAACAAACAACAAACAACAAACAACAAACAACAAACAACAAACAACAAACAACAAACAACAAACAACAAACAACTAACAACAAACAACAAACAACAAACAACAAACAACAAACAACAAACAACAAACAACAAACAACAAACAACAAACAACAAACAACAAACAACAAACAACAAACAACAAACAACAAACAACAAACAACAAACAACAAACAACAAACAACAAACAACAAACAACAAACAACAAACAACAAACAACAAACAACAAACAACGAACAACGAACAACGAACAACGAACAACGAACAACGAACAACGAACAACGAACAACGAACAACGAACAACGAACAACGAACAACGAACAACGAACAACGAACAACGAACAACGAACAACGAACAACGAACAACGAACAACGAACAACGAACAACGAACAACCAACAACAAACAACAAACAACAAACAACAAACAACGAACAACAAACAACAAACAACGAACAACGAACAACGAACAACGAACAACGAACAACGAAGAACGAACAACGAAGAACGAACAACGAAGAACGAACAACGAAGAACGAACAACGAAGAACAAACAACAAACAACGAAGAACAAACAACGAAGAACAAACAACAAACAACGAAGAACAAACAACAAACAACGAAGAACAAACAACAAACAACGAAGAACAAACAACAAACAACGAAGAACAAACAACGAAGAACAAACAACAAACAACGAAGAACAAACAACAAACAACGAAGAACAAACAACAAACAACGAAGAACAAACAACAAACAACGAAGAACAAACAACAAACAACGAAGAACAAACAACAAACAACGAAGAACAAACAACAAACAACGAAGAACAAACAACAAACAACGAAGAACAAACAACAAACAACAAACAACAAACAACAAACAACAAACAACAAACAACAAACAACAAACAACAAACAACAAACAACAAACAACAAACAACAAACAACAAACAACAAACAACAAACAACAAACAACAAACAACAAACAACAAACAACAAACAACAAACAACGAAGAACAAACAACAAACAACGAAGAACAAACAACAAACAACAAACAACAAACAACAAACAACAAACAACAAACAACAAACAACAAACAACAAACAACAAACAACAAACAACAAACAACAAACAACAAACAACAAACAACAAACAACAAACAACAAACAACAAACAACAAACAACAAACAACAAACAACAAACAACAAACAACAAACAACAAACAACAAACAACAAACAACAAACAACAAACAACAAACAACAAACAACAAACAACAAACAACAAACAACAAACAACAAACAACAAACAACAAACAACAAACAACAAACAACAAACAACAAACAACAAACAACAAACAACAAACAACAAACAACAAACAACAAACAACAAACAACAAACAACAAACAACAAACAACAAACAACAAACAACAAACAACAAACAACAAACAACAAACAACAAACAACAAACAACAAACAACAAACAACAAACAACAAACAACAAACAACAAACAACAAACAACAAACAACAAACAACAAACAACAAACAACAAACAAACAACGAAGAACGAACAACAAACAACGAAGAACGAACAACAAACAACGAAGAACGAACAACAAACAACGAAGAACGAACAACAAACAACGAAGAACGAACAACAAACAACGAAGAACGAACAACAAACAACGAAGAACGAACAACAAACAACGAAGAACGAACAACAAACAACGAAGAACGAACAACAAACAACAAACAACGAACAACAAACAACAAACAACAAACAACAAACAACAAACAACAAACAACAAACAACAAACAACAAACAACAAACAACAAACAACAAACAACAAACAACAAACAACAAACAACAAACAACAAACAACAAACAACAAACAACAAACAACAAACAACAAACAACAAACAACAAACAACAAACAACAAACAACAAACAACAAACAACAAACAACAAACAACAAACAACAAACAACAAACAACAAACAACAAACAACAAACAACAAACAACAAACAACAAACAACAAACAACAAACAACAAACAACAAACAACAAACAACAAACAACAAACAACAAACAACAAACAACAAACAACAAACAACAAACAACAAACAACAAACAACAAACAACGAACAACAAACAACAAACAACGAACAACAAACAACAAACAACGAACAACAAACAACAAACAACGAACAACAAACAACAAACAACGAACAACAAACAACAAACAACGAACAACAAACAACAAACAACGAACAACAAACAACAAACAACGAACAACAAACAACAAACAACGAACAACAAACAACAAACAACGAACAACAAACAACAAACAACGAACAACAAACAACAAACAACGAACAACAAACAACGAAGAACAAACAACAAACAACGAAGAACAAACAACAAACAACGAAGAACAAACAACAAACAACAAACAACAAACAACGAACAACGAACAACAAACAACGAACAACGAACAACGAACAACGAACAACGAACAACGAACAACGAACAACGAACAACGAACAACGAACAACGAACAACGAACAACGAACAACGAACAACGAACAACGAACAACGAACAACGAACAACGAACAACGAACAACGAACAACGAACAACGAACAACGAACAACGAACAACGAACAACGAACAACGAACAACGAACAACGAACAACGAACAACAAACAACAAACAACAAACAACAAACAACAAACAACAAACAACAAACAAACAACGAAGAACGAACAACAAACAACGAAGAACGAACAACAAACAACGAAGAACGAACAACAAACAACGAAGAACGAACAACAAACAACGAAGAACGAACAACAAACAACGAAGAACGAACAACAAACAACGAAGAACGAACAACAAACAACGAAGAACGAACAACAAACAACGAAGAACGAACAACAAACAACGAAGAACGAACAACAAACAACGAAGAACGAACAACAAACAACAAACAACAAACAACAAACAACAAACAACAAACAACAAACAACAAACAACAAACAACAAACAACAAACAACAAACAACAAACAACAAACAACAAACAACAAACAACAAACAACAAACAACAAACAACAAACAACAAACAACAAACAACAAACAACAAACAACAAACAACAAACAACAAACAACAAACAACAAACAACAAACAACAAACAACAAACAACAAACAACAAACAACAAACAACAAACAACAAACAACAAACAACAAACAACAAACAACAAACAACAAACAACAAACAACAAACAACAAACAACAAACAACAAACAACAAACAACAAACAACGAACAACGAACAACGAACAACGAACAACGAACAACGAACAACGAACAACGAACAACGAACAACGAACAACGAACAACGAACAACGAACAACGAACAACGAACAACGAACAACGAACAACGAACAACGAACAACGAACAACGAACAACGAACAACGAACAACGAACAACGAACAACGAACAACGAACAACGAACAACGAACAACGAACAACGAACAACGAACAACGAACAACGAACAACGAACAACGAACAACAAACAACAAACAACAAACAACAAACAACAAACAACAAACAACAAACAAACAACGAAGAACGAACAACAAACAACAAACAACAAACAACAAACAACAAACAACAAACAACAAACAACAAACAACAAACAACAAACAACAAACAACAAACAACAAACAACAAACAACAAACAACAAACAACAAACAACAAACAACAAACAACAAACAACAAACAACAAACAACAAACAACAAACAACAAACAACAAACAACAAACAACAAACAACAAACAACAAACAACAAACAAACAACGAAGAACGAACAACAAACAACGAAGAACGAACAACAAACAACGAAGAACGAACAACAAACAACGAAGAACGAACAACAAACAACGAAGAACGAACAACAAACAACGAAGAACGAACAACAAACAACGAAGAACGAACAACAAACAACGAAGAACGAACAACAAACAACGAAGAACGAACAACAAACAACAAACAACGAACAACAAACAACAAACAACAAACAACAAACAACAAACAACAAACAACAAACAACAAACAACAAACAACAAACAACAAACAACAAACAACAAACAACAAACAACAAACAACAAACAACAAACAACAAACAACAAACAACAAACAACAAACAACAAACAACAAACAACAAACAACAAACAACAAACAACAAACAACAAACAACAAACAACAAACAACAAACAACAAACAACAAACAACAAACAACAAACAACAAACAACAAACAACAAACAACAAACAACAAACAACAAACAACAAACAACAAACAACAAACAACAAACAACAAACAACAAACAACAAACAACAAACAACAAACAACAAACAACAAACAACAAACAACAAACAACGAACAACAAACAACAAACAACGAACAACAAACAACAAACAACGAACAACAAACAACAAACAACGAACAACAAACAACAAACAACGAACAACAAACAACAAACAACGAACAACAAACAACAAACAACGAACAACAAACAACAAACAACGAACAACAAACAACAAACAACGAACAACAAACAACAAACAACGAACAACAAACAACAAACAACGAACAACAAACAACAAACAACGAACAACAAACAACGAAGAACAAACAACAAACAACGAAGAACAAACAACAAACAACGAAGAACAAACAACAAACAACAAACAACAAACAACGAACAACGAACAACAAACAACGAACAACGAACAACGAACAACGAACAACGAACAACGAACAACGAACAACGAACAACGAACAACGAACAACGAACAACGAACAACGAACAACGAACAACGAACAACGAACAACGAACAACGAACAACGAACAACGAACAACGAACAACGAACAACGAACAACGAACAACGAACAACGAACAACGAACAACGAACAACGAACAACGAACAACGAACAACAAACAACAAACAACAAACAACAAACAACAAACAACAAACAACAAACAAACAACGAAGAACGAACAACAAACAACGAAGAACGAACAACAAACAACGAAGAACGAACAACAAACAACGAAGAACGAACAACAAACAACGAAGAACGAACAACAAACAACGAAGAACGAACAACAAACAACGAAGAACGAACAACAAACAACGAAGAACGAACAACAAACAACGAAGAACGAACAACAAACAACGAAGAACGAACAACAAACAACGAAGAACGAACAACAAACAACAAACAACAAACAACAAACAACAAACAACAAACAACAAACAACAAACAACAAACAACAAACAACAAACAACAAACAACAAACAACAAACAACAAACAACAAACAACAAACAACAAACAACAAACAACAAACAACAAACAACAAACAACAAACAACAAACAACAAACAACAAACAACAAACAACAAACAACAAACAACAAACAACAAACAACAAACAACAAACAACAAACAACAAACAACAAACAACAAACAACAAACAACAAACAACAAACAACAAACAACAAACAACAAACAACAAACAACAAACAACAAACAACAAACAACAAACAACAAACAACAAACAACAAACAACAAACAACAAACAACAAACAACGAACAACGAACAACGAACAACGAACAACGAACAACGAACAACGAACAACGAACAACGAACAACGAACAACGAACAACGAACAACGAACAACGAACAACGAACAACGAACAACGAACAACGAACAACGAACAACGAACAACGAACAACGAACAACGAACAACGAACAACGAACAACGAACAACGAACAACGAACAACGAACAACGAACAACGAACAACGAACAACGAACAACGAACAACGAACAACGAACAACGAACAACGAACAACGAACAACGAACAACGAACAACGAACAACGAACAACGAACAACGAACAACGAACAACGAACAACGAACAACGAACAACGAACAACGAACAACGAACAACGAACAACGAACAACGAACAACGAACAACGAACAACGAACAACGAACAACGAACAACGAACAACGAACAACGAACAACGAACAACGAACAACGAACAACGAACAACGAACAACGAACAACGAACAACGAACAACGAACAACGAACAACAAACAACAAACAACAAACAACAAACAACAAACAACAAACAACAAACAACGAAGAACGAACAACAAACAACGAAGAACGAACAACAAACAACGAAGAACGAACAACAAACAACGAAGAACGAACAACAAACAACGAAGAACGAACAACAAACAACGAAGAACGAACAACAAACAACGAAGAACGAACAACAAACAACGAAGAACGAACAACAAACAACGAAGAACGAACAACAAACAACGAAGAACGAACAACAAACAACGAAGAACGAAGAACGAACAACGAACAACGAACAACGAACAACGAACAACGAACAACGAACAACGAACAACGAACAACGAACAACGAACAACGAACAACGAACAACGAACAACGAACAACGAAGAACAAACAACAAACAACGAAGAACAAACAACAAACAACGAAGAACAAACAACAAACAACGAAGAACAAACAACAAACAACGAACAACGAACAACGAACAACGAACAACGAACAACGAACAACGAACAACGAACAACGAACAACGAACAACGAACAACGAACAACGAACAACGAACAACGAACAACGAACAACGAACAACGAACAACGAACAACGAACAACGAACAACGAACAACGAACAACGAACAACGAACAACGAACAACGAACAACGAACAACGAACAACGAACAACGAACAACGAACAACGAACAACGAACAACGAACAACGAACAACGAACAACGAACAACGAACAACGAACAACGAACAACGAACAACGAACAACGAACAACGAACAACAAACAACAAACAACAAACAACAAACAACAAACAACAAACAACAAACAACAAACAACAAACAACAAACAACAAACAACAAACAACAAACAACAAACAACAAACAACAAACAACAAACAACAAACAACAAACAACAAACAACAAACAAACAACGAAGAACGAACAACAAACAACGAAGAACGAACAACAAACAACGAAGAACGAACAACAAACAACGAAGAACGAACAACAAACAACGAAGAACGAACAACAAACAACGAAGAACGAACAACAAACAACGAAGAACGAACAACAAACAACGAAGAACGAACAACAAACAACGAAGAACGAACAACAAACAACAAACAACAAACAACAAACAACAAACAACAAACAACAAACAACAAACAACAAACAACAAACAACAAACAACAAACAACAAACAACAAACAACAAACAACAAACAACAAACAACAAACAACAAACAACAAACAACAAACAACAAACAACAAACAACAAACAACAAACAACAAACAACAAACAACAAACAACAAACAACAAACAACAAACAACAAACAACAAACAACAAACAACAAACAACAAACAACAAACAACAAACAACAAACAACAAACAACAAACAACAAACAACAAACAACAAACAACAAACAACAAACAACAAACAACAAACAACAAACAACAAACAACAAACAACAAACAACAAACAACAAACAACAAACAACAAACAACAAACAACAAACAACAAACAACAAACAACAAACAACAAACAACAAACAACAAACAACAAACAACAAACAACAAACAACAAACAACAAACAACAAACAACAAACAACAAACAACAAACAACAAACAACAAACAACAAACAACAAACAACAAACAACAAACAACAAACAACAAACAACAAACAACAAACAACAAACAACAAACAACAAACAACAAACAACAAACAACAAACAACAAACAACAAACAACAAACAACAAACAACAAACAACAAACAACAAACAACAAACAACAAACAACAAACAACAAACAACAAACAACAAACAACAAACAACAAACAACAAACAACAAACAACAAACAACAAACAACAAACAACAAACAACAAACAACAAACAACAAACAACAAACAACAAACAACAAACAACAAACAACAAACAACAAACAACAAACAACAAACAACAAACAACAAACAACAAACAACAAACAACAAACAACAAACAACAAACAACAAACAACAAACAACAAACAACAAACAACAAACAACAAACAACAAACAACAAACAACAAACAACAAACAACAAACAACAAACAACAAACAACAAACAACAAACAACAAACAACGAACAACGAACAACGAACAACGAACAACGAACAACGAACAACGAACAACGAACAACGAACAACGAACAACGAACAACGAACAACGAACAACGAACAACGAACAACGAACAACGAACAACGAACAACAAACAACAAACAACAAACAACAAACAACAAACAACAAACAACAAACAACAAACAACAAACAACAAACAACAAACAACAAACAACAAACAACAAACAACAAACAACAAACAACAAACAACAAACAACAAACAACAAACAACAAACAACAAACAACAAACAACAAACAACAAACAACAAACAACAAACAACAAACAACAAACAACAAACAACAAACAAACAACGAAGAACGAACAACAAACAACGAAGAACGAACAACAAACAACGAAGAACGAACAACAAACAACGAAGAACGAACAACAAACAACGAAGAACGAACAACAAACAACGAAGAACGAACAACAAACAACGAAGAACGAACAACGAACAACGAACAACGAACAACGAACAACGAACAACGAACAACGAACAACGAACAACGAACAACGAACAACGAACAACGAAGAACAAACAACAAACAACGAAGAACAAACAACGAAGAACAAACAACAAACAACGAAGAACAAACAACAAACAACGAAGAACAAACAACAAACAACGAAGAACAAACAACAAACAACGAACAACGAACAACGAACAACGAACAACGAACAACGAACAACGAACAACGAACAACGAACAACGAACAACGAACAACGAACAACGAACAACGAACAACGAACAACGAACAACGAACAACGAACAACGAACAACGAACAACGAACAACGAACAACGAACAACGAACAACGAACAACGAACAACGAACAACGAACAACGAACAACGAACAACGAACAACGAACAACGAACAACGAACAACGAACAACGAACAACGAACAACGAACAACGAACAACGAACAACGAACAACGAACAACGAACAACGAACAACGAACAACGAACAACGAACAACGAACAACGAACAACGAACAACAAACAACAAACAACAAACAACAAACAACAAACAACAAACAACAAACAACAAACAAACAACGAAGAACGAACAACAAACAACGAAGAACGAACAACAAACAACGAAGAACGAACAACAAACAACGAAGAACGAACAACAAACAACGAAGAACGAACAACAAACAACGAAGAACGAACAACAAACAACGAAGAACGAACAACAAACAACGAAGAACGAACAACAAACAACAAACAACAAACAACAAACAACAAACAACAAACAACAAACAACAAACAACAAACAACAAACAACAAACAACAAACAACAAACAACAAACAACAAACAACAAACAACAAACAACAAACAACAAACAACAAACAACAAACAACAAACAACAAACAACAAACAACAAACAACAAACAACAAACAACAAACAACAAACAACAAACAACAAACAACAAACAACAAACAACAAACAACAAACAACAAACAACAAACAACAAACAACAAACAACAAACAACAAACAACAAACAACAAACAACAAACAACAAACAACAAACAACAAACAACAAACAACAAACAACAAACAACAAACAACAAACAACAAACAACAAACAACAAACAACAAACAACAAACAACAAACAACAAACAACAAACAACAAACAACAAACAACAAACAACAAACAACAAACAACAAACAACAAACAACAAACAACAAACAACAAACAACAAACAACAAACAACAAACAACAACAACAAACAACAAACAACAAACAACAAACAACAAACAACAAACAACAAACAACAAACAACAAACAACAAACAACAAACAACAAACAACAAACAACAAACAACAAACAACAAACAACAAACAACAAACAACAAACAACAAACAACAAACAACAAACAACAAACAACAAACAACAACAACAAACAACAAACAACAAACAACAAACAACAAACAACAAACAACAAACAACAAACAACAAACAACAAACAACAAACAACAAACAACAAACAACAAACAACAAACAACAAACAACAAACAACAAACAACAAACAACAAACAACAAACAACAAACAACAAACAACAAACAACAAACAACAAACAACAAACAACAAACAACAAACAACAAACAACAAACAACAAACAACAAACAACAAACAACAAACAACAAACAACAAACAACAAACAACAAACAACAAACAACAAACAACAAACAACAAACAACAAACAACAAACAACAAACAACAAACAACAAACAACAAACAACAAACAACAAACAACAAACAACAAACAACAAACAACAAACAACAAACAACAAACAACAAACAACGAACAACGAAACAACGAACAACGAACAACGAACAAACGAACAACGAACAACGAACAACGAACAACGAACAACGAACAACGAACAACGAACAACGAACAACGAACAACAAACAACACAAACAACAAACAACAAACAACAAACAACAAACAACAAACAACAAACAACAAACAACAAACAACAAACAACAACAACAAACAACAAACAACAAACAACAAACAACAAACAACAAACAACAAACAACAAACAACAAACAACAAACAACAAACAACAAACAACAAACAACAAACAACAAACAACAAACAACAAACAACAAACAACAAACAACAAACAACAAACAACAAACAACAAACAACAAACAACAAACAACAAACAACAAACAACAAACAACAAACAACAAACAACAAACAACAAACAACAAACAACAAAACAACAAACAACAAACAACAAACAACAAACAACAAACAACAAACAACAAACAACAAACAACAAACAACAAACAACAAACAACAAACAACAAACAACAAACAACAAACAACAAACAACAAACAACAAACAACAAACAACAAACAACAAACAACAAACAACAAACAACAAACAACAAACAACAAACAACAAACAACAAACAACAAACAACAAACAACAAACAACAAACAACAAAACAACAAACAACAAACAACAAACAACAAACAACAAACAACAAACAACAAACAACAAACAACAAACAACAAACAACAAACAACAAACAACAAACAACAAACAACAAACAACAAACAACAAACAACAAACAACAAACAACAAACAACAAACAACAAACAACAAACAACAAACAACAAACAACAAACAACAAACAACAAACAACAAACAACAAACAACAAACAACAAACAACAAACAACAAACAACAAACAACAAACAACAAACAACAAACAACAAACAACAAACAACAAACAACAAACAACAAACAACAAACAACAAACAACAAACAACAAACAACAAACAACAAACAACAAACAACAAACAACAAACAACAAACAACAAACAACAAACAACAAACAACAAACAACAAACAACAAACAACAAACAACAAACAACAAACAACAAACAACAAACAACAAACAAACAACAACAACAAACAACAAACAACAAACAACAAACAACAAACAACAAACAACAAACAACAAACAACAAACAACGAACAACGAACAACGAACAACGAACAACGAACAACGAACAACGAACAACGAACAACGAACAACGAACAACGAACAACGAACAACGAACAACGAACAACGAACAACGAACAACGAACAACGAACAACGAACAACGAACAACGAACAACGAACAACGAACAACGAACAACGAACAACGAACAACGAACAACGAACAACGAACAACGAACAACGAACAACGAACAACGAACAACGAACAACGAACAACGAACAACGAACAACGAACAACGAACAACGAACAACGAACAACGAACAACGAACAACGAACAACGAACAACGAACAACGAACAACGAACAACGAACAACGAACAACGAACAACGAACAACGAACAACGAACAACGAACAACGAACAACGAACAACGAACAACGAACAACGAACAACGAACAACGAACAACGAACAACGAACAACGAACAACAAACAACAAACAACAAACAACAAACAACAAACAACAAACAACAAACAACAAACAACAAACAACAAACAACAAGCAACAAACAACGAAGAACGAACAAACAACGAAGAACGAACAACAAACAACGAAGAACGAACAACAAACAACGAAGAACGAACAACAAACAACGAAGAACGAACAACAAACAACGAAGAACGAACAACAAACAACGAAGAACGAACAACAAACAACGAAGAACGAACAACAAACAACGAAGAACGAACAACGAACAACGAACAACGAACAACGAACAACGAACAACGAACAACGAACAACGAACAACGAACAACGAACAACGAACAACGAACAACGAACAACGAACAACGAACAACGAACAACGAACAACGAACAACGAACAACGAAGAACAAACAACGAAGAACAAACAACAAACAACGAAGAACAAACAACAAACAACGAAGAACAAACAACAAACAACGAAGAACAAACAACAAACAACGAAGAACAAACAAAAAACAACGAACAACGAACAACGAACAACGAACAACGAACAACGAACAACGAACAACGAACAACGAACAACGAACAACGAACAACGAACAACGAACAACGAACAACGAACAACGAACAACGAACAACGAACAACGAACAACGAACAACGAACAACGAACAACGAACAACGAACAACAAACAACAAACAACAAACAACAAACAACAAACAACAAACAACAAACAACAAACAACAAACAACAAACAACAAACAACAAACAACAAACAACAAACAACAAACAACAAACAACAAACAACAAACAACAAACAACAAACAACAAACAACAAACAACAAACAACAAACAACAAACAAACAACGAAGAACGAACAACAAACAACGAAGAACGAACAACAAACAACGAAGAACGAACAACAAACAACGAAGAACGAACAACAAACAACGAAGAACGAACAACAAACAACGAAGAACGAACAACAAACAACGAAGAACGAACAACAAACAACGAAGAACGAACAACAAACAACGAAGAACGAACAACAAACAACGAAGAACGAACAACAAACAACGAAGAACGAACAACAAACAACAAACAACAAACAACAAACAACAAACAACAAACAACAAACAACAAACAACAAACAACAAACAACAAACAACAAACAACAAACAACAAACAACAAACAACAAACAACAAACAACAAACAACAAACAACAAACAACAAACAACAAACAACAAACAACAAACAACAAACAACAAACAACAAACAACAAACAACAAACAACAAACAACAAACAACAAACAACAAACAACAAACAACAAACAACAAACAACAAACAACAAACAACAAACAACAAACAACAAACAACAAACAACAAACAACAAACAACAAACAACAAACAACAAACAACAAACAACAAACAACAAACAACAAACAACAAACAACAAACAACAAACAACAAACAACAAACAACAAACAACAAACAACAAACAACAAACAACAAACAACAAACAACAAACAACAAACAACAAACAACAAACAACAAACAACAAACAACAAACAACAAACAACAAACAACAAACAACAAACAACAAACAACAAACAACAAACAACAAACAACAAACAACAAACAACAAACAACAAACAACAAACAACAAACAACAAACAACAAACAACAAACAACAAACAACGAACAACAAACAACAAACAACAAACAACAAACAACAAACAACAAACAACAAACAACAAACAACAAACAACAAACAACAAACAACAAACAACAAACAACAAACAACAAACAACAAACAACAAACAACAAACAACAAACAACAAACAACAAACAACAAACAACAAACAACAAACAACAAACAACAAACAACAAACAACAAACAACAAACAACAAACAACAAACAACAAACAACAAACAACAAGCAACAAACAACAAACAACAAACAACAAACAACAAACAACAAACAACAAACAACAAACAACAAACAACAAACAACAAACAACAAACAACAAACAACAAACAACAAACAACAAACAACAAACAACAAACCACAAACAACAAACAACAAACAACAAACAACAAACAACAAACAACAAACAACAAACAACGAAGAACAAACAACAAACAACGAAGAACAAACAACAAACAACAAACAACAAACAACGAAGAACAAACAACAAACAACAAACAACAAACAACAAACAACAAACAACAAACAACAAACAACAAACAACAAACAACAAACAACAAACAACAAACAACAAACAACAAACAACAAACAACAAACAACAAACAACAAACAACAAACAACAAACAACAAACAACAAACAACAAACAACAAACAACAAACAACAAACAACAAACAACAAACAACAAACAACAAACAACAAACAACAAACAACAAACAACAAACAACAAACAACAAACAACAAACAACAAACAACAAACAACAAACAACAAACAACAAACAACAAACAACAAACAACAAACAACAAACAACAAACAACAAACAACAAACAACAAACAACAAACAACAGACAACAAACAACGAAGAACAAACTACAGACAACAAACAACAAACAACAAACAACAAACAACAAACAACAAACAACAAACAACAAACAACAAACAACAAACAACAAACAACAAACAACAAACAACAAACAACAAACAACAAACAACAAACAACAAACAACAAACAACAAACAACAAACAACAAACAACAAACAACAAACAACAAACAACGAAGAACAAACAACGAAGAACAAACAACGAAGAACAAACAACGAAGAACAAACTACAAACAACAAACAACAAACAACAAACAAACAACGAAGAACGAACAACAAACAACGAAGAACGAACAACAAACAACGAAGAACGAACAACAAACAACAAACAACAAACAACAAACAACAAACAACAAACAACAAACAACAAACAACAAACAACAAACAACAAACAACAAACAACAAACAACAAACAACAAACAACAAACAACAAACAACAAACAACAAACAACAAACAACAAACAACAAACAACAAACAACAAACAACAAACAACAAACAACAAACAACAAACAACAAACAACAAACAACAAACAACAAACAACAAACAACAAACAACAAACAACAAACAACAAACAACAAACAACAAACAACAAACAACAAACAACAAACAACAAACAACAAACAACAAACAACAAACAACAAACAACAAACAACAAACAACAAACAACAAACAACAAACAACAAACAACAAACAACAAACAACAAACAACAAACAACAAACAACAAACAACAAACAACAAACAACAAACAACAAACAACAAACAACAAACAACAAACAACAAACAACAAACAACAAACAACAAACAACAAACAACAAACAACAAACAACAAACAACAAACAACAAACAACAAACAACAAACAACAAACAACAAACAACAAACAACAAACAACAAACAACAAACAACAAACAACAAACAACAAACAACAAACAACAAACAACAAACAACAAACAACAAACAACAAACAACAAACAACAAACAACAAACAACAAACAACAAACAACAAACAACAAACAACAAACAACAAACAACAAACAACAAACAACAAACAACAAACAACAAACAACAAACAACAAACAACAAACAACAAACAACAAACAACAAACAACAAACAACAAGCAACAAACAACAAACAACAAACAACAAACAACAAACAACAAACAACAAACAACAAACAACAAACAACAAACAACAAACAACAAACAACAAACAACAAACAACAAACAACAAACAACAAACAACAAACAACAAACAACAAACAACAAACAACAAACCACAAACAACAAACAACAAACAACAAACAACAAACAACAAACAACGAAGAACAAACAACAAACAACGAAGAACAAACAACAAACAACAAACAACAAACAACGAAGAACAAACAACAAACAACAAACAACAAACAACAAACAACAAACAACAAACAACAAACAACAAACAACAAACAACAAACAACAAACAACAAACAACAAACAACAAACAACAAACAACAAACAACAAACAACAAACAACAAACAACAAACAACAAACAACAAACAACAAACAACAAACAACAAACAACAAACAACAAACAACAAACAACAAACAACAAACAACAAACAACAAACAACAAACAACAAACAACAAACAACAAACAACAAACAACAAACAACAAACAACAAACAACAAACAACAAACAACAAACAACAAACAACAAACAACAGACAACAAACAACGAAGAACAAACTACAGACAACAAACAACAAACAACAAACAACAAACAACAAACAACAAACAACAAACAACAAACAACAAACAACAAACAACAAACAACAAACAACAAACAACAAACAACAAACAACAAACAACAAACAACAAACAACAAACAACAAACAACAAACAACGAAGAACAAACAACGAAGAACAAACAACGAAGAACAAACAACGAAGAACAAACTACAAACAACAAACAACAAACAACAAACAAACAACGAAGAACGAACAACAAACAACGAAGAACGAACAACAAACAACGAAGAACGAACAACAAACAACGAAGAACGAACAACAAACAACGAAGAACGAACAACAAACAACGAAGAACGAACAACAAACAACAAACAACAAACAACAAACGACAAACAACAAACAACAAACAACAAACAACAAACAACAAACAACAAACAACAAACAACAAACAACAAACAACAAACAACAAACAACAAACAACAAACAACAAACAACAAACAACAAACAACAAACAACAAACAACAAACAACAAACAACAAACAACAAACAACAAACAACAAACAACAAACAACAAACAACAAACAACAAACAACAAACAACAAACAACAAACAACAAACAACAAACAACAAACAACAAACAACAAACAACAAACAACAAACAACAAACAACAAACAACAAACAACAAACAACAAACAACAAACAACAAACAACAAACAACAAACAACAAACAACAAACAACAAACAACAAACAACAAACAACAAACAACAAACAACAAACAACAAACAACAAACAACAAACAACGAACAACAAACAACAAACAACGAACAACAAACAACAAACAACAAACAACAAACAACAAACAACAAACAACAAACAACAAACAACAAACAACAAACAACAAACAACAAACAACAAACAACAAACAACAAACAACAAACAACAAACAACAAACAACAAACAACAAACAACAAACAACAAACAACAAACAACAAACAACAAACAACAAACAACAAACAACGAAGAACGAACAAACAACGAAGAACGAACAACAAACAACGAAGAACGAACAACAAACAACGAAGAACGAACAACAAACAACGAAGAACGAACAACAAACAACGAAGAACGAACAACAAACAACGAAGAACGAACAACAAACAACGAAGAACGAACAACAAACAACGAACAACGAACAACAAACAACGAAGATCGAACAACAAACAACGAACAACAAACAACAAACAACGAACAACAAACAACAAACAACGAACAACAAACAACAAACAACAAACAACAAACAACAAACAACAAACAACAAACAACAAACAACAAACAACGAAGAACAAACAACGAAGAACAAACTACAAACTACAAACAACAAACAACAAACAACAAACAACAAACAACAAACAACGAACAACGAACAACGAACAACGAACAACGAACAACGAAGAACAAACAACAAACAACGAAGAACAAACAACAAACAACAAACAACAAACAACAAACAACAAACAACAAACAACAAACAACAAACAACAAACAACAAACAACAAACAACAAACAACAAACAACAAACAACAAACAACAAACAACAAACAACAAACAACAAACAACAAACAACAAACAACAAACAACAAACAACAAACAACAAACAACAAACAACAAACAACAAACAACAAACAACAAACAACAAACAACAAACAACAAACAACAAACAACAAACAACAAACAACAAACAACAAACAACAAACAACAAACAACAAACAACAAACAACAAACAACAAACAACAAACAACAAACAACAGACAACAAACAACGAAGAACAAACTACAGACAACAAACAACAAACAACAAACAACAAACAACAAACAACAAACAACAAACAACAAACAACAAACAACAAACAACAAACAACAAACAACAAACAACAAACAACAAACAACAAACAACAAACAACAAACAACAAACAACAAACAACAAACAACAAACAACGAAGAACAAACAACGAAGAACAAACAACGAAGAACAAACAACGAAGAACAAACTACAAACAACAAACAACAAACAACAAACAAACAACGAAGAACGAACAACAAACAACGAAGAACGAACAACAAACAACGAAGAACGAACAACAAACAACGAAGAACGAACAACAAACAACGAAGAACGAACAACAAACAACGAAGAACGAACAACAAACAACAAACAACAAACAACAAACGACAAACAACAAACAACAAACAACAAACAACAAACAACAAACAACAAACAACAAACAACAAACAACAAACAACAAACAACAAACAACAAACAACAAACAACAAACAACAAACAACAAACAACAAACAACAAACAACAAACAACAAACAACAAACAACAAACAACAAACAACAAACAACAAACAACAAACAACAAACAACAAACAACAAACAACAAACAACAAACAACAAACAACAAACAACAAACAACAAACAACAAACAACAAACAACAAACAACAAACAACAAACAACAAACAACAAACAACAAACAACAAACAACAAACAACAAACAACAAACAACAAACAACAAACAACAAACAACAAACAACAAACAACAAACAACAAACAACAAACAACAAACAACAAACAACAAACAACAAACAACAAACAACAAACAACAAACAACGAACAACGAACAACAAACAACAAACAACAAACAACAAACAACAAACAACAAACAACAAACAACAAACAACAAACAACAAACAACAAACAACAAACAACAAACAACAAACAACAAACAACAAACAACAAACAACAAACAACAAACAACAAACAACAAACAACAAACAACAAACAACAAACAACAAACAACAAACAACAAACAACGAAGAACGAACAAACAACGAAGAACGAACAACAAACAACGAAGAACGAACAACAAACAACGAAGAACGAACAACAAACAACGAAGAACGAACAACAAACAACGAAGAACGAACAACAAACAACGAAGAACGAACAACAAACAACGAAGAACGAACAACAAACAACGAACAACGAACAACAAACAACGAAGATCGAACAACAAACAACGAACAACAAACAACAAACAACGAACAACAAACAACAAACAACGAACAACAAACAACAAACAACAAACAACAAACAACAAACAACAAACAACAAACAACAAACAACAAACAACGAAGAACAAACAACGAAGAACAAACTACAAACTACAAACAACAAACAACAAACAACAAACAACAAACAACAAACAACGAACAACGAACAACGAACAACGAACAACGAACAACGAAGAACAAACAACAAACAACGAAGAACAAACAACAAACAACGAAGAACAAACAACAAACAACGAAGAACAAACAACAAACAACGAAGAACAAACAACAAACAACGAAGAACAAACAACAAACAACGAAGAACAAACAACAAACAACGAAGAACAAACAACAAACAACAAACAACAAACAACAAACAACAAACAACAAA
The DNA here is from genome assembly GCF_051020955.1 of Megalopta genalis. Lineage (NCBI taxonomy): Eukaryota > Metazoa > Arthropoda > Insecta > Hymenoptera > Halictidae > Megalopta > Megalopta genalis. The sequence continues at coordinate 40,158 of NW_027477418.1, forward strand.
CAACAAACAACAAACAACAAACAACAAACAACAAACAACAAACAACAAACAACAAACAACAAACAACAAACAACAAACAACAAACAACAAACAACAAACAACAAACAACAAACAACAAACAACAAACAACAAACAACAAACAACAAACAACAAACAACAAACAACAAACAACAAACAACAAACAACAAACAACAAACAACAAACAACAAACAACAAACAACAAACAACAAACAACAAACAACAAACAACAAACAACAAACAACAAACAACAAACAACAAACAACAAACAACAAACAACAAACAACAAACAACAAACAACAAACAACAAACAACAAACAACAAACAACAAACAACAAACAACAAACAACAAACAACAAACAACAAACAACAAACAACAAACAACAAACAACAAACAACAAACAACAAACAACAAACAACAAACAACAAACAACAAACAACAAACAACAAACAACAAACAACAAACAACAAACAACAAACAACAAACAACAAACAACAAACAACAAACAACAAACAACAAACAACAAACAACAAACAACAAACAACAAACAACAAACAACAAACAACAAACAACAAACAACAAACAACAAACAACAAACAACAAACAACAAACAACAAACAACAAACAACAAACAACAAACAACAAACAACAAACAACAAACAACAAACAACAAACAACAAACAACAAACAACAAACAACAAACAACAAACAACAAACAACAAACAACAAACAACAAACAACAAACAACAAACAACAAACAACAAACAACAAACAACAAACAACAAACAACAAACAACAAACAACAAACAACAAACAACAAACAACAAACAACAAACAACAAACAACAAACAACAAACAACAAACAACAAACAACAAACAACAAACAACAAACAACAAACAACAAACAACAAACAACAAACAACAAACAACAAACAACAAACAACAAACAACAAACAACAAACAACAAACAACAAACAACGAAGAACAAACAACAAACAACAAACAACAAACAACAAACAACAAACAACAAACAACAAACAACAAACAACAAACAACAAACAACAAACAACAAACAACAAACAACAAACAACAAACAACAAACAACAAACAACAAACAACAAACAACAAACAACGAAGAACAAACAACAAACAACGAAGAACAAACAACAAACAACGAAGAACAAACAACAAACAACGAAGAACAAACAACAAACAACGAAGAACAAACAACAAACAACGAAGAACAAACAACAAACAACGAAGAACAAACAACAAACAACAAACAACAAACAACAAACAACAAACAACAAACAACAAACAACAAACAACAAACAACAAACAACAAACAACAAACAACAAACAACAAACAACAAACAACAAACAACAAACAACAAACAACAAACAACAAACAACAAACAACAAACAACAAACAACAAACAACAAACAACAAACAACAAACAACAAACAACAAACAACAAACAACAAACAACAAACAACAAACAACAAACAACAAACAACAAACAACAAACAACAAACAACAAACAACAAACAACAAACAACAAACAACAAACAACAAACAACAAACAACAAACAACAAACAACAAACAACAAACAACAAACAACAAACAACAAACAACAAACAACAAACAACAAACAACAAACAACAAACAACAAACAACAAACAACAAACAACAAACAACAAACAACAAACAACAAACAACAAACAACAAACAACAAACAACAAACAACAAACAACAAACAACAAACAACAAACAACAAACAACAAACAACAAACAACAAACAACAAACAACAAACAACAAACAACAAACAACAAACAACAAACAACAAACAACAAACAACAAACAACAAACAACAAACAACAAACAACAAACAACAAACAACAAACAACAAACAACAAACAACAAACAACAAACAACAAACAACAAACAACAAACAACAAACAACAAACAACAAACAACAAACAACAAACAACAAACAACAAACAACAAACAACGAACAACAAACAACAAACAACGAACAACAAACAACAAACAACGAACAACAAACAACAAACAACGAACAACAAACAACAAACAACGAACAACAAACAACAAACAACGAACAACAAACAACAAACAACGAACAACAAACAACAAACAACGAACAACAAACAACAAACAACGAACAACAAACAACAAACAACGAACAACAAACAACAAACAACGAACAACAAACAACAAACAACGAACAACAAACAACAAACAACGAACAACAAACAACAAACAACGAAGAACAAACAACAAACAACGAAGAACAAACAACAAACAACAAACAACAAACAACGAACAACAAACAACAAACAACGAACAACAAACAACAAACAACAAACAACAAACAACAAACAACAAACAACAAACAACAAACAACAAACAACAAACAACAAACAACAAACAACAAACAACAAACAACAAACAACAAACAACAAACAACAAACAACAAACAACAAACAACAAACAACAAACAACAAACAACAAACAACAAACAACAAACAACAAACAACAAACAACAAACAACAAACAACAAACAACAAACAACAAACAACAAACAACAAACAACAAACAACAAACAACAAACAACAAACAACAAACAACAAACAACAAACAACAAACAACAAACAACAAACAACAAACAACAAACAACAGACAACAAACAACGAAGAACAAACTACAGACAACAAACAACAAACAACAAACAACAAACAACAAACAACAAACAACAAACAACAAACAACAAACAACAAACAACAAACAACAAACAACAAACAACAAACAACAAACAACAAACAACAAACAACAAACAACAAACAACAAACAACAAACAACGAAGAACAAACAACGAAGAACAAACAACGAAGAACAAACAACGAAGAACAAACTACAAACAACAAACAACAAACAACAAACAAACAACGAAGAACGAACAACAAACAACGAAGAACGAACAACAAACAACGAAGAACGAACAACAAACAACGAAGAACGAACAACAAACAACGAAGAACGAACAACAAACAACGAAGAACGAACAACAAACAACAAACAACAAACAACAAACGACAAACAACAAACAACAAACAACAAACAACAAACAACAAACAACAAACAACAAACAACAAACAACAAACAACAAACAACAAACAACAAACAACAAACAACAAACAACAAACAACAAACAACAAACAACAAACAACAAACAACAAACAACAAACAACAAACAACAAACAACAAACAACAAACAACAAACAACAAACAACAAACAACAAACAACAAACAACAAACAACAAACAACAAACAACAAACAACAAACAACAAACAACAAACAACAAACAACAAACAACAAACAACAAACAACAAACAACAAACAACAAACAACAAACAACAAACAACAAACAACAAACAACAAACAACAAACAACAAACAACAAACAACAAACAACAAACAACAAACAACAAACAACAAACAACGAACAACAAACAACAAACAACGAACAACAAACAACAAACAACAAACAACAAACAACAAACAACAAACAACAAACAACAAACAACAAACAACAAACAACAAACAACAAACAACAAACAACAAACAACAAACAACAAACAACAAACAACAAACAACAAACAACAAACAACAAACAACAAACAACAAACAACAAACAACAAACAACAAACAACAAACAACGAAGAACGAACAAACAACGAAGAACGAACAACAAACAACGAAGAACGAACAACAAACAACGAAGAACGAACAACAAACAACGAAGAACGAACAACAAACAACGAAGAACGAACAACAAACAACGAAGAACGAACAACAAACAACGAAGAACGAACAACAAACAACGAACAACGAACAACAAACAACGAAGATCGAACAACAAACAACGAACAACAAACAACAAACAACGAACAACAAACAACAAACAACGAACAACAAACAACAAACAACAAACAACAAACAACAAACAACAAACAACAAACAACAAACAACAAACAACGAAGAACAAACAACGAAGAACAAACTACAAACTACAAACAACAAACAACAAACAACAAACAACAAACAACAAACAACGAACAACGAACAACGAACAACGAACAACGAACAACGAAGAACAAACAACAAACAACGAAGAACAAACAACAAACAACGAAGAACAAACAACAAACAACGAAGAACAAACAACAAACAACGAAGAACAAACAACAAACAACGAAGAACAAACAACAAACAACGAAGAACAAACAACAAACAACGAAGAACAAACAACAAACAACAAACAACAAACAACAAACAACAAACAACAAACAACAAACAACAAACAACAAACAACAAACAACAAACAACAAACAACAAACAACAAACAACAAACAACAAACAACAAACAACAAACAACAAACAACAAACAACAAACAACAAACAACAAACAACAAACAACAAACAACAAACAACAAACAACAAACAACAAACAACAAACAACAAACAACAAACAACAAACAACAAACAACAAACAACAAACAACAAACAACAAACAACAAACAACAAACAACAAACAACAAACAACAAACAACAAACAACAAACAACAAACAACAAACAACAAACAACAAACAACAAACAACAAACAACAAACAACAAACAACAAACAACAAACAACAAACAACAAACAACAAACAACAAACAACAAACAACAAACAACAAACAACAAACAACAAACAACAAACAACAAACAACAAACAACAAACAACAAACAACAAACAACAAACAACAAACAACAAACAACAAACAACAAACAACAAACAACAAACAACAAACAACAAACAACAAACAACAAACAACAAACAACAAACAACAAACAACAAACAACAAACAACAAACAACAAACAACAAACAACAAACAACAAACAACAAACAACAAACAACAAACAACAAACAACAAACAACAAACAACAAACAACAAACAACAAACAACAAACAACAAACAACAAACAACAAACAACAAACAACAAACAACAAACAACAAACAACAAACAACAAACAACAAACAACAAACAACAAACAACAAACAACAAACAACAAACAACAAACAACAAACAACAAACAACAAACAACAAACAACAAACAACAAACAACAAACAACAAACAACAAACAACAAACAACAAACAACAAACAACAAACAACAAACAACAAACAACAAACAACAAACAACAAACAACAAACAACAAACAACAAACAACAAACAACAAACAACAAACAACAAACAACAAACAACAAACAACAAACAACAAACAACAAACAACAAACAACGAAGAACAAACAACAAACAACAAACAACAAACAACAAACAACAAACAACAAACAACAAACAACAAACAACAAACAACAAACAACAAACAACAAACAACAAACAACAAACAACAAACAACAAACAACAAACAACAAACAACGAAGAACAAACAACAAACAACGAAGAACAAACAACAAACAACGAAGAACAAACAACAAACAACGAAGAACAAACAACAAACAACGAAGAACAAACAACAAACAACGAAGAACAAACAACAAACAACGAAGAACAAACAACAAACAACAAACAACAAACAACAAACAACAAACAACAAACAACAAACAACAAACAACAAACAACAAACAACAAACAACAAACAACAAACAACAAACAACAAACAACAAACAACAAACAACAAACAACAAACAACAAACAACAAACAACAAACAACAAACAACAAACAACAAACAACAAACAACAAACAACAAACAACAAACAACAAACAACAAACAACAAACAACAAACAACAAACAACAAACAACAAACAACAAACAACAAACAACAAACAACAAACAACAAACAACAAACAACAAACAACAAACAACAAACAACAAACAACAAACAACAAACAACAAACAACAAACAACAAACAACAAACAACAAACAACAAACAACAAACAACAAACAACAAACAACAAACAACAAACAACAAACAACAAACAACAAACAACAAACAACAAACAACAAACAACAAACAACAAACAACAAACAACAAACAACAAACAACAAACAACAAACAACAAACAACAAACAACAAACAACAAACAACAAACAACAAACAACAAACAACAAACAACAAACAACAAACAACAAACAACAAACAACAAACAACAAACAACAAACAACAAACAACAAACAACAAACAACAAACAACAAACAACAAACAACAAACAACAAACAACAAACAACAAACAACAAACAACAAACAACAAACAACAAACAACAAACAACAAACAACGAACAACAAACAACAAACAACGAACAACAAACAACAAACAACGAACAACAAACAACAAACAACGAACAACAAACAACAAACAACGAACAACAAACAACAAACAACGAACAACAAACAACAAACAACGAACAACAAACAACAAACAACGAACAACAAACAACAAACAACGAACAACAAACAACAAACAACGAACAACAAACAACAAACAACGAACAACAAACAACAAACAACGAACAACAAACAACAAACAACGAACAACAAACAACAAACAACGAACAACAAACAACAAACAACGAAGAACAAACAACAAACAACGAAGAACAAACAACAAACAACAAACAACAAACAACGAACAACAAACAACAAACAACGAACAACAAACAACAAACAACAAACAACAAACAACAAACAACAAACAACAAACAACAAACAACAAACAACAAACAACAAACAACAAACAACAAACAACAAACAACAAACAACAAACAACAAACAACAAACAACAAACAACAAACAACAAACAACAAACAACAAACAACAAACAACAAACAACAAACAACAAACAACAAACAACAAACAACAAACAACAAACAACAAACAACAAACAACAAACAACAAACAACAAACAACAAACAACAAACAACAAACAACAAACAACAAACAACAAACAACAAACAACAAACAACAAACAACAAACAACAAACAACAAACAACAAACAACAAACAACAAACAACGAACAACAAACAACAAACAACGAACAACGAACAACAAACAACAAACAACGAACAACAAACAACAAACAACGAACAACAAACAACAAACAACGAACAACAAACAACAAACAACGAACAACAAACAACAAACAACGAACAACAAACAACAAACAACGAACAACAAACAACAAACAACGAACAACAAACAACAAACAACGAACAACAAACAACAAACAACGAACAACAAACAACAAACAACGAACAACAAACAACAAACAACGAACAACAAACAACAAACAACGAAGAACAAACAACAAACAACGAAGAACAAACAACAAACAACAAACAACAAACAACGAACAACAAACAACAAACAACGAACAACGAACAACAAACAACAAACAACGAACAACAAACAACAAACAACGAACAACAAACAACAAACAACGAACAACAAACAACAAACAACGAACAACAAACAACAAACAACGAACAACAAACAACAAACAACAAACAACAAACAACGAACAACAAACAACAAACAACGAACAACAAACAACAAACAACGAAGAACAAACAACAAACAACGAAGAACAAACAACAAACAACAAACAACAAACAACGAACAACAAACAACAAACAACAAACAACAAACAACAAACAACAAACAACAAACAACAAACAACAAACAACAAACAACAAACAACAAACAACAAACAACAAACAACAAACAACAAACAACAAACAACAAACAACAAACAACAAACAACAAACAACAAACAACAAACAACAAACAACAAACAACAAACAACAAACAACAAACAACAAACAACAAACAACAAACAACAAACAACAAACAACAAACAACAAACAACAAACAACAAACAACAAACAACAAACAACAAACAACAAACAACAAACAACAAACAACAAACAACAAACAACAAACAACAAACAACAAACAACAAACAACAAACAACAAACAACAAACAACAAACAACAAACAACAAACAACAAACAACAAACAACAAACAACAAACAACAAACAACAAACAACAAACAACAAACAACAAACAACAAACAACAAACAACAAACAACAAACTACAAACAACAAACAACAAACAACAAACAACAAACAACAAACAACAAACAACAAACAACAAACAACAAACAACAAACAACAAACAACAAACAACAAACAACAAACAACAAACAACAAACAACAAACAACAAACAACAAACAACAAACAACAAACAACGAAGAACAAACAACAAACAACAAACAACAAACAACAAACAACAAACAACGAAGAACAAACAACAAACAACAAACAACGAAGAACAAACAACAAACAACAAACAACAAACAACAAACAACAAACAACAAACAACAAACAACAAACAACAAACAACAAACAACAAACAACAAACAACAAACAACAAACAACAAACAACAAACAACAAACAACAAACAACAAACAACAAACAACAAACAACAAACAACAAACAACAAACAACAAACAACAAACAACAAACAACAAACAACAAACAACAAACAACAAACAACAAACAACAAACAACAAACAACAAACAACAAACAACAAACAACAAACAACAAACAACAAACAACAAACAACAAACAACAAACAACAAACAACAAACAACAAACAACAAACAACAAACAACAAACAACAAACAACAAACAACAAACAACAAACAACAAACAACAAACAACAAACAACAAACAACAAACAACAAACAACAAACAACAAACAACAAACAACAAACAACAAACAACAAACAACAAACAACAAACAACAAACAACAAACAACAAACAACAAACAACAAACAACAAACAACAAACAACAAACAACAAACAACAAACAACAAACAACAAACAACAAACAACAAACAACAAACAACAAACAACAAACAACAAACAACAAACAACAAACAACAAACAACAAACAACAAACAACAAACAACAAACAACAAACAACAAACAACAAACAACAAACAACAAACAACAAACAACAAACAACAAACAACAAACAACAAACAACAAACAACAAACAACAAACAACAAACAACAAACAACAAACAACAAACAACAAACAACAAACAACAAACAACAAACAACAAACAACAAACAACAAACAACAAACAACAAACAACAAACAACAAACAACAAACAACAAACAACAAACAACAAACAACAAACAACAAACAACAAACAACAAACAACAAACAACAAACAACAAACAACAAACAACAAACAACAAACAACAAACAACAAACAACAAACAACAAACAACAAACAACAAACAACAAACAACAAACAACAAACAACAAACAACAAACAACAAACAACAAACAACAAACAACAAACAACAAACAACAAACAACAAACAACAAACAACAAACAACAAACAACAAACAACAAACAACAAACAACAAACAACAAACAACAAACAACAAACAACAAACAACAAACAACAAACAACAAACAACAAACAACAAACAACAAACAACAAACAACGAACAACAAACAACAAACAACGAAGAACAAACAACAAACAACGAAGAACAAACAACAAACAACGAAGAACAAACAACAAACAACAAACAACAAACAACAAACAACAAACAACAAACAACAAACAACAAACAACAAACAACAAACAACAAACAACAAACAACAAACAACAAACAACAAACAACAAACAACAAACAACAAACAACAAACAACAAACAACAAACAACAAACAACAAACAACAAACAACAAACAACAAACAACAAACAACAAACAACAAACAACAAACAACAAACAACAAACAACAAACAACGAACAACAAACAACAAACAACGAACAACAAACAACAAACAACGAAGAACAAACAACAAACAACGAAGAACAAACAACAAACAACAAACAACAAACAACAAACAACAAACAACAAACAACAAACAACAAACAACAAACAACAAACAACAAACAACAAACAACAAACAACAAACAACAAACAACAAACAACAAACAACAAACAACAAACAACAAACAACAAACAACAAACAACAAACAACAAACAACAAACAACAAACAACAAACAACAAACAACAAACAACAAACAACAAACAACAAACAACAAACAACAAACAACAAACAACAAACAACAAACAACAAACAACAAACAACAAACAACAAACAACAAACAACAAACAACAAACAACAAACAACAAACAACAAACAACAAACAACAAACAACAAACAACAAACAACAAACAACAAACAACAAACAACAAACAACAAACAACAAACAACAAACAACAAACAACAAACAACAAACAACAAACAACAAACAACAAACAACAAACAACAAACAACAAACAACAAACAACAAACAACAAACAACGAAGAACAAACAACAAACAACGAAGAACAAACAACAAACAACGAAGAACAAACAACAAACAACAAACAACAAACAACAAACAACAAACAACAAACAACAAACAACAAACAACAAACAACAAACAACAAACAACAAACAACAAACAACAAACAACAAACAACAAACAACAAACAACAAACAACAAACAACAAACAACAAACAACAAACAACAAACAACAAACAACAAACAACAAACAACAAACAACAAACAACAAACAACAAACAACAAACAACGAAGAACAAACAACAAACAACGAAGAACAAACAACAAACAACAAACAACAAACAACAAACAACAAACAACAAACAACAAACAACAAACAACAAACAACAAACAACAAACAACAAACAACAAACAACAAACAACAAACAACAAACAACAAACAACAAACAACAAACAACAAACAACAAACAACAAACAACAAACAACGAAGAACAAACAACAAACAACAAACAACAAACAACAAACAACAAACAACGAAGAACAAACAACAAACAACAAACAACGAAGAACAAACAACAAACAACAAACAACAAACAACAAACAACAAACAACAAACAACAAACAACAAACAACGAAGAACAAACAACAAACAACGAAGAACAAACAACAAACAACGAAGAACAAACAACAAACAACAAACAACAAACAACAAACAACAAACAACAAACAACAAACAACAAACAACAAACAACAAACAACAAACAACAAACAACAAACAACAAACAACAAACAACAAACAACAAACAACAAACAACAAACAACAAACAACAAACAACAAACAACAAACAACAAACAACAAACAACAAACAACAAACAACAAACAACAAACAACAAACAACAAACAACAAACAACGAAGAACAAACAACAAACAACGAAGAACAAACAACAAACAACAAACAACAAACAACAAACAACAAACAACAAACAACAAACAACAAACAACAAACAACAAACAACAAACAACAAACAACAAACAACAAACAACAAACAACAAACAACAAACAACAAACAACAAACAACAAACAACAAACAACAAACAACGAAGAACAAACAACAAACAACAAACAACAAACAACAAACAACAAACAACGAAGAACAAACAACAAACAACAAACAACGAAGAACAAACAACAAACAACAAACAACAAACAACAAACAACAAACAACAAACAACAAACAACAAACAACAAACAACAAACAACAAACAACAAACAACAAACAACAAACAACAAACAACAAACAACAAACAACAAACAACAAACAACAAACAACAAACAACAAACAACAAACAACAAACAACAAACAACAAACAACAAACAACGAACAACAAACAACAAACAACAAACAACAAACAACAAACAACGAAGAACAAACAACAAACAACGAAGAACAAACAACAAACAACAAACAACAAACAACAAACAACAAACAACAAACAACAAACAACAAACAACAAACAACAAACAACAAACAACAAACAACAAACAACAAACAACAAACAACAAACAACAAACAACAAACAACAAACAACAAACAACAAACAACGAAGAACAAACAACAAACAACAAACAACAAACAACAAACAACAAACAACGAAGAACAAACAACAAACAACAAACAACGAAGAACAAACAACAAACAACAAACAACAAACAACAAACAACAAACAACAAACAACAAACAACAAACAACAAACAACAAACAACAAACAACAAACAACAAACAACAAACAACAAACAACAAACAACAAACAACAAACAACAAACAACAAACAACAAACAACAAACAACAAACAACAAACAACAAACAACAAACAACAAACAACAAACAACGAAGAACAAACAACAAACAACAAACAACAAACAACAAACAACGAAGAACAAACAACAAACAACGAAGAACAAACAACAAACAACAAACAACAAACAACGAAGAACAAACAACAAACAACGAAGAACAAACAACAAACAACAAACAACAAACAACAAACAACAAACAACAAACAACAAACAACAAACAACAAACAACAAACAACAAACAACAAACAACAAACAACAAACAACAAACAACAAACAACAAACAACAAACAACAAACAACAAACAACAAACAACAAACAACAAACAACAAACAACAAACAACAAACAACAAACAACAAACAACAAACAACAAACAACAAACAACAAACAACAAACAACAAACAACAAACAACAAACAACAAACAACAAACAACAAACAACAAACAACAAACAACAAACAACAAACAACAAACAACAAACAACAAACAACAAACAACAAACAACAAACAACAAACAACAAACAACAAACAACAAACAACAAACAACAAACAACAAACAACAAACAACAAACAACAAACAACAAACAACAAACAACAAACAACAAACAACAAACAACAAACAACAAACAACAAACAACAAACAACAAACAACAAACAACAAACAACAAACAACAAACAACAAACAACAAACAACAAACAACAAACAACAAACAACAAACAACAAACAACAAACAACGAACAACAAACAACAAACAACGAACAACAAACAACAAACAACGAAGAACAAACAACAAACAACGAAGAACAAACAACAAACAACGAAGAACAAACAACAAACAACAAACAACAAACAACAAACAACAAACAACAAACAACAAACAACAAACAACAAACAACAAACAACAAACAACAAACAACAAACAACAAACAACAAACAACAAACAACAAACAACAAACAACAAACAACAAACAACAAAAAACAAACAACAAACAACAAACAACAAACAACAAACAACAAACAACAAACAACAAACAACAAACAACAAACAACAAACAACAAACAACAAACAACAAACAACAAACAACAAACAACAAACAACAAACAACAAACAACAAACAACAAACAACAAACAACAAACAACAAACAACAAACAACAAACAACAAACAACAAACAACAAACAACAAACAACAAACAACAAACAACAAACAACAAACAACAAACAACAAACAACAAACAACAAACAACAAACAACAAACAACAAACAACAAACAACAAACAACAAACAACAAACAACAAACAACAAACAACAAACAACAAACAACAAACAACAAACAACAAACAACAAACAACAAACAACAAACAACAAACAACAAACAACAAACAACAAACAACAAACAACAAACAACAAACAACAAACAACAAACAACAAACAACAAACAACAAACAACAAACAACAAACAACAAACAACAAACAACAAACAACAAACAACAAACAACAAACAACAAACAACAAACAACAAACAACAAACAACAAACAACAAACAACAAACAACAAACAACAAACAACAAACAACAAACAACAAACAACAAACAACAAACAACAAACAACAAACAACAAACAACAAACAACAAACAACAAACAACAAACAACAAACAACAAACAACAAACAACGAACAACAAACAACAAACAACGAACAACAAACAACAAACAACGAAGAACAAACAACAAACAACGAAGAACAAACAACAAACAACGAAGAACAAACAACAAACAACAAACAACAAACAACAAACAACAAACAACAAACAACAAACAACAAACAACAAACAACAAACAACAAACAACAAACAACAAACAACAAACAACAAACAACAAACAACAAACAACAAACAACAAACAACAAACAACAAACAACAAACAACAAACAACAAACAACAAACAACAAACAACAAACAACAAACAACAAACAACAAACAACAAACAACAAACAACAAACAACAAACAACAAACAACAAACAACAAACAACAAACAACAAACAACAAACAACAAACAACAAACAACAAACAACAAACAACAAACAACAAACAACAAACAACAAACAACAAACAACAAACAACAAACAACAAACAACAAACAACAAACAACAAACAACAAACAACAAACAACAAACAACAAACAACAAACAACAAACAACAAACAACAAACAACAAACAACAAACAACAAACAACAAACAACAAACAACAAACAACAAACAACAAACAACAAACAACAAACAACAAACAACAAACAACAAACAACAAACAACAAACAACAAACAACAAACAACAAACAACAAACAACAAACAACAAACAACAAACAACAAACAACAAACAACAAACAACAAACAACAAACAACAAACAACAAACAACAAACAACAAACAACAAACAACAAACAACAAACAACAAACAACAAACAACAAACAACAAACAACAAACAACAAACAACAAACAACAAACAACAAACAACAAACAACAAACAACAAACAACAAACAACAAACAACAAACAACAAACAACAAACAACAAACAACAAACAACAAACAACAAACAACAAACAACAAACAACAAACAACAAACAACAAACAACAAACAACGAACAACAAACAACAAACAACGAAGAACAAACAACAAACAACGA
Organism: Megalopta genalis; assembly: GCF_051020955.1. Classification (NCBI taxonomy): domain Eukaryota; kingdom Metazoa; phylum Arthropoda; class Insecta; order Hymenoptera; family Halictidae; genus Megalopta; species Megalopta genalis. The sequence continues at coordinate 55,201 of NW_027477418.1, forward strand.
AGAACAAACAACAAACAACAAACAACAAACAACAAACAACAAACAACAAACAACAAACAACAAACAACAAACAACAAACAACAAACAACAAACAACAAACAACAAACAACAAACAACAAACAACAAACAACAAACAACAAACAACAAACAACAAACAACAAACAACAAACAACAAACAACAAACAACAAACAACAAACAACAAACAACAAACAACAAACAACAAACAACAAACAACAAACAACAAACAACGAACAACAAACAACAAACAACGAAGAACAATCAACAAACAACGAAGAACAAACAACAAACAACGAAGAACAAACAACAAACAACAAACAACAAACAACAAACAACAAACAACAAACAACAAACAACAAACAACAAACAACAAACAACAAACAACAAACAACAAACAACAAACAACAAACAACAAACAACAAACAACAAACAACAAACAACAAACAACAAACAACAAACAACAAACAACAAACAACAAACAACAAACAACAAACAACAAACAACAAACAACAAACAACAAACAACAAACAACAAACAACAAACAACAAACAACAAACAACAAACAACAAACAACAAACAACAAACAACAAACAACAAACAACAAACAACAAACAACAAACAACAAACAACAAACAACAAACAACAAACAACAAACAACAAACAACAAACAACAAACAACAAACAACAAACAACAAACAACAAACAACAAACAACAAACAACAAACAACAAACAACAAACAACAAACAACAAACAACAAACAACAAACAACAAACAACAAACAACAAACAACAAACAACAAACAACAAACAACAAACAACAAACAACAAACAACAAACAACAAACAACAAACAACAAACAACAAACAACAAACAACAAACAACAAACAACAAACAACAAACAACAAACAACAAACAACAAACAACAAACAACAAACAACAAACAACAAACAACAAACAACAAACAACAAACAACAAACAACAAACAACAAACAACAAACAACGAAGAACAAACAACAAACAACAAACAACAAACAACAAACAACAAACAACAAACAACAAACAACGAAGAACAAACAACAAACAACAAACAACAAACAACAAACAACAAACAACAAACAACGAAGAACAAACAACAAACAACAAACAACAAACAACAAACAACAAACAACAAACAACAAACAACAAACAACAAACAACAAACAACAAACAACAAACAACAAACAACAAACAACAAACAACAAACAACAAACAACAAACAACAAACAACAAACAACAAACAACAAACAACAAACAACAAACAACAAACAACAAACAACAAACAACAAACAACAAACAACAAACAACAAACAACAAACAACAAACAACAAACAACAAACAACAAACAACAAACAACAAACAACAAACAACAAACAACAAACAACAAACAACAAACAACAAACAACAAACAACAAACAACAAACAACAAACAACAAACAACAAACAACAACAACAACAACAAACAACAAACAACAAACAACAAACAACAAACAACAAACAACAAACAACGAACAACAAACAACAAACAACAAACAACAAACAACGAACAACAAACAACAAACAACGAAGAACAAACAACAAACAACAAACAACAAACAACAAACAACAAACAACAAACAACAAACAACAAACAACAAACAACAAACAACAAACAACAAACAACAAACAACAAACAACAAACAACAAACAACAAACAACAAACAACAAACAACAAACAACAAACAACAAACAACAACAACAAACAACAAACAACAAACAACAAACAACAAACAACAAACAACAAACAACAAACAACAAACAACAAACAACAAACAACAAACAACAAACAACAAACAACAAACAACAAACAACAAACAACAAACAACAAACAACAAACAACAAACAACAAACAACAAACAACAAACAACAAACAACAAACAACAAACAACAAACAACAAACAACAAACAACAAACAACAAACAACAAACACAACAAACAACAAACAACAAACAACAAACAACAAACAACAAACAACAAACAACAAACAACAAACAACAAACAACAAACAACAAACAACAAACAACAAACAACAAACAACAAACAACAAACAACAAACAACAAACAACAAACAACAAACAACAAACAACAAACAACAAACAACAAACAACAAACAACAAACAACAAACAACAAACAACAAACAACAAACAACAAACAACAAACAACAAACAACAAACAACAAACAACAAACAACAAACAACAAACAACAAACAACAAACAACAAACAACAAACAACAAACAACAAACAACAAACAACAAACAACAAACAACAAACAACAAACAACAAACAACAAACAACAAACAACAAACAACAAACAACAAACAACAAACAACAAACAACAAACAACAAACAACAAACAACAAACAACAAACAACAAACAACAAACAACAAACAACAAACAACAAACAACAAACAACAAACAACAAACAACAAACAACAAACAACAAACAACAAACAACAAACAACAAACAACAAACAACAAACAACAAACAACAAACAACAAACAACAAACAACAAACAACAAACAACAAACAACAAACAACAAACAACAAACAACAAACAACAAACAACAAACAACAAACAACAAACAACAAACAACGAACAACGAACAACAAACAACGAAGAACAAACAACAAACAACAAACAACAAACAACAAACAACAAACAACAAACAACAAACAACAAACAACAAACAACAAACAACAAACAACAAACAACAAACAACAAACAACAAACAACAAACAACAAACAACAAACAACAAACAACAAACAACAAACAACAAACAACAAACAACAAACAACAAACAACAAACAACAAACAACAAACAACAAACAACAAACAACAAACAACAAACAACAAACAACAAACAACAAACAACGAAGAACAAACAACAAACAACGAAGAACAAACAACAAACAACAAACAACAAACAACAAACAACAAACAACAAACAACAAACAACAAACAACAAACAACAAACAACAAACAACAAACAACAAACAACAAACAACAAACAACAAACAACAAACAACAAACAACAAACAACAAACAACAAACAACAAACAACAAACAACAAACAACAAACAACAAACAACAAACAACAAACAACAAACAACAAACAACAAACAACAAACAACAAACAACAAACAACAAACAACAAACAACAAACAACAAACAACAAACAACAAACAACAAACAACAAACAACAAACAACAAACAACAAACAACAAACAACAAACAACAAACAACAAACAACAAACAACAAACAACAAACAACAAACAACAAACAACAAACAACAAACAACAAACAACAAACAACAAACAACAAACAACAAACAACAAACAACAAACAACAAACAACAAACAACAAACAACAAACAACAAACAACAAACAACAAACAACAAACAACAAACAACAAACAACAAACAACAAACAACAAACAACAAACAACAAACAACAAACAACAAACAACAAACAACAAACAACAAACAACAAACAACAAACAACAAACAACAAACAACAAACAACAAACAACAAACAACAAACAACAAACAACAAACAACAAACAACAAACAACAAACAACAAACAACAAACAACAAACAACAAACAACAAACAACAAACAACAAACAACAAACAACAAACAACAAACAACAAACAACAAACAACAAACAACAAACAACAAACAACAAACAACAAACAACAAACAACAAACAACAAACAACAAACAACAAACAACAAACAACAAACAACAAACAACAAACAACAAACAACAAACAACAAACAACAAACAACAAACAACAAACAACAAACAACGAACAACAAACAACAAACAACGAAGAACAAACAACAAACAACGAAGAACAAACAACAAACAACAAACAACAAACAACAAACAACAAACAACAAACAACAAACAACAAACAACAAACAACAAACAACAAACAACAAACAACAAACAACAAACAACAAACAACAAACAACAAACAACAAACAACAAACAACAAACAACAAACAACAAACAACAAACAACAAACAACAAACAACAAACAACAAACAACAAACAACAAACAACAAACAACAAACAACAAACAACAAACAACAAACAACAAACAACAAACAACAAACAACAAACAACAAACAACAAACAACAAACAACAAACAACAAACAACAAACAACAAACAACGAACAACAAACAACAAACAACGAAGAACAAACAACAAACAACGAAGAACAAACAACAAACAACAAACAACAAACAACAAACAACAAACAACAAACAACAAACAACAAACAACAAACAACAAACAACAAACAACAAACAACAAACAACAAACAACAAACAACAAACAACAAACAACAAACAACAAACAACAAACAACAAACAACAAACAACAAACAACAAACAACAAACAACAAACAACAAACAACAAACAACAAACAACAAACAACAAACAACAAACAACAAACAACAAACAACGAAGAACAAACAACAAACAACAAACAACAAACAACAAACAACAAACAACGAAGAACAAACAACAAACAACAAACAACGAAGAACAAACAACAAACAACAAACAACAAACAACAAACAACAAACAACAAACAACAAACAACAAACAACAAACAACAAACAACAAACAACAAACAACAAACAACAAACAACAAACAACAAACAACAAACAACAAACAACAAACAACAAACAACAAACAACAAACAACAAACAACAAACAACAAACAACAAACAACAAACAACAAACAACAAACAACAAACAACAAACAACAAACAACAAACAACAAACAACAAACAACAAACAACAAACAACAAACAACAAACAACAAACAACAAACAACAAACAACAAACAACAAACAACAAACAACAAACAACAAATAACAAACAACAAACAACAAACAACAAACAACAAACAACAAACAACAAACAACAAACAACAAACAACAAACAACAAACAACAAACAACAAACAACAAACAACAAACAACAAACAACAAACAACAAACAACAAACAACAAACAACAAACAACAAACAACAAACAACAAACAACAAACAACAAACAACAAACAACAAACAACAAACAACAAACAACAAACAACAAACAACAAACAACAAACAACAAACAACAAACAACAAACAACAAACAACAAACAACAAACAACCAACAACAAACAACAAACAACCAACAACAAACAACAAACAACGAACAACGAACAACAAACAACGAACAACGAACAACGAACAACAAACAACGAACAACGAACAACAAACAACGAACAACGAACAACAAACAACGAACAACAAACAACAAACAACAAACAACGAACAACAAACAACGAACAACAAACAACAAACAACGAACAACGAACAACAAACAACGAAGAACAAACAACAAACAACAAACAACAAACAACGAACAACGAACAACGAACAACGAACAACGAACAACGAACAACGAACAACGAACAACGAACAACGAACAACGAACAACGAACAACGAACAACGAACAACGAACAACGAACAACGAACAACGAACAACGAACAACGAACAACGAACAACGAACAACGAACAACGAACAACGAACAACGAACAACGAACAACGAACAACGAACAACGAACAACGAACAACGAACAACGAACAACGAACAACGAACAACGAAGAACAAACAACGAAGAACAAACAACAAACAACGAAGAACAAACAACAAACAACGAAGAACAAACAACAAACAACGAAGAACAAACAACAAACAACGAAGAACAAACAACAAACAACGAACAACGAACAACGAACAACGAACAACGAACAACGAACAACGAACAACGAACAACGAACAACGAACAACGAACAACGAACAACGAACAACGAACAACGAACAACGAACAACGAACAACGAACAACGAACAACGAACAACGAACAACGAACAACGAACAACGAACAACGAACTACGAACAACGAACAACGAACAACGAACAACGAACAACGAACAACGAACAACGAACAACGAACAACGAACAACGAACAACGAACAACGAACAACGAACAACGAACAACGAACAACGAACAACGAACAACGAACAACGAACAACGAACAACGAACAACGAACAACGAACAACGAACAACGAACAACGAACAACGAACAACGAACAACGAACAACGAACAACGAACAACGAACAACGAACAACGAACAACGAACAACGAACAACGAACAACGAACAACAAACAACAAACAACAAACAACAAACAACAAACAACAAACAACAAACAACAAACAAACAACGAAGAACGAACAACAAACAACGAAGAACGAACAACAAACAACGAAGAACGAACAACAAACAACGAAGAACGAACAACAAACAACGAAGAACGAACAACAAACAACGAAGAACGAACAACAAACAACGAAGAACGAACAACAAACAACGAAGAACGAACAACAAACAACGAAGAACGAACAACAAACAACGAAGAACGAACAACAAACAACGAAGAACGAACAACAAACAACGAAGAACGAACAACAAACAACGAAGAACGAACAACAAACAACGAAGAACGAACAACAAACAACGAAGAACGAACAACAAACAACGAAGAACGAACAACAAACAACGAAGAACGAACAACAAACAACAAACAACAAACAACAAACAACAAACAACAAACAACAAACAACAAACAACAAACAACAAACAACAAACAACAAACAACAAACAACAAACAACAAACAACAAACAACAAACAACGAACAACGAACAACGAACAACGAACAACGAACAACGAACAACGAACAACGAACAACGAACAACGAACAACGAACAACGAACAACGAACAACGAACAACGAACAACGAACAACGAACAACGAACAACGAACAACGAACAACGAACAACGAACAACGAACAACGAACAACGAACAACGAACAACGAACAACGAACAACGAACAACGAACAACGAACAACGAACAACGAACAACGAACAACGAACAACGAACAACGAACAACGAACAACGAACAACGAACAACGAACAACGAACAACGAACAACGAACAACGAACAACGAACAACGAACAACGAACAACGAACAACGAACAACGAACAACGAACAACGAACAACGAACAACGAACAACGAACAACGAACAACGAACAACGAACAACGAACAACGAACAACGAACAACGAACAACGAACAACGAACAACGAACAACGAACAACGAACAACGAACAACGAACAACGAACAACGAACAACGAACAACGAACAACGAACAACGAACAACGAACAACGAACAACGAACAACGAACAACGAACAACGAACAACGAACAACGAACAACGAACAACGAACAACGAACAACGAACAACGAACAACGAACAACGAACAACGAACAACGAACAACGAACAACGAACAACGAACAACGAACAACGAACAACGAACAACGAACAACGAACAACGAACAACGAACAACGAACAACGAACAACGAACAACGAACAACGAACAACGAACAACGAACAACGAACAACGAACAACGAACAACGAACAACGAACAACGAACAACGAACAACGAACAACGAACAACGAACAACGAACAACGAACAACGAACAACGAACAACGAACAACGAACAACGAACAACGAACAACGAACAACGAACAACGAACAACGAACAACGAACAACGAACAACGAACAACGAACAACGAACAACGAACAACGAACAACGAACAACGAACAACGAACAACGAACAACGAACAACGAACAACGAACAACGAACAACGAACAACGAACAACGAACAACGAACAACGAACAACGAACAACGAACAACGAACAACGAACAACGAACAACGAACAACGAACAACGAACAACGAACAACGAACAACGAACAACGAACAACGAACAACGAACAACGAACAACGAACAACGAACAACGAACAACGAACAACGAACAACGAACAACGAACAACGAACAACGAACAACGAACAACGAACAACGAACAACGAACAACGAACAACGAACAACGAACAACGAACAACGAACAACGAACAACGAACAACGAACAACGAACAACGAACAACGAACAACGAACAACGAACAACGAACAACGAACAACGAACAACGAACAACGAACAACGAACAACGAACAACGAACAACGAACAACGAACAACGAACAACGAACAACGAACAACGAACAACGAACAACGAACAACGAACAACGAACAACGAACAACGAACAACGAACAACGAACAACGAACAACGAACAACGAACAACGAACAACGAACAACGAACAACGAACAACGAACAACGAACAACGAACAACGAACAACGAACAACGAACAACGAACAACGAACAACGAACAACGAACAACGAACAACGAACAACGAACAACGAACAACGAACAACGAACAACGAACAACGAACAACGAACAACGAACAACGAACAACGAACAACGAACAACGAACAACGAACAACGAACAACGAACAACGAACAACGAACAACGAACAACGAACAACGAACAACGAACAACGAACAACGAACAACGAACAACGAACAACGAACAACGAACAACGAACAACGAACAACGAACAACGAACAACGAACAACGAACAACGAACAACGAACAACGAACAACGAACAACGAACAACGAACAACGAACAACGAACAACGAACAACGAACAACGAACAACAAACAACAAACAACAAACAACAAACAACAAACAACAAACAACAAACAACAAACAAACAACGAAGAACGAACAACAAACAACGAAGAACGAACAACAAACAACGAAGAACGAACAACAAACAACGAAGAACGAACAACAAACAACGAAGAACGAACAACAAACAACGAAGAACGAACAACAAACAACGAAGAACGAACAACAAACAACGAAGAACGAACAACAAACAACGAAGAACGAACAACAAACAACGAAGAACGAACAACAAACAACGAAGAACGAACAACAAACAACGAAGAACGAACAACAAACAACGAAGAACGAACAACAAACAACGAAGAACGAACAACAAACAACGAAGAACGAACAACAAACAACGAAGAACGAACAACAAACAACGAAGAACGAACAACAAACAACAAACAACAAACAACAAACAACAAACAACAAACAACAAACAACAAACAACAAACAACAAACAACAAACAACAAACAACAAACAACAAACAACAAACAACAAACAACAAACAACGAACAACGAACAACGAACAACGAACAACGAACAACGAACAACGAACAACGAACAACGAACAACGAACAACGAACAACGAACAACGAACAACGAACAACGAACAACGAACAACGAACAACGAACAACGAACAACGAACAACGAACAACGAACAACGAACAACGAACAACGAACAACGAACAACGAACAACGAACAACGAACAACGAACAACGAACAACGAACAACGAACAACGAACAACGAACAACGAACAACGAACAACGAACAACGAACAACGAACAACGAACAACGAACAACGAACAACGAACAACGAACAACGAACAACGAACAACGAACAACGAACAACGAACAACGAACAACGAACAACGAACAACGAACAACGAACAACGAACAACAAACAACGAAGAACAAACAACAGACAACAAACAACAGACAACAAACAACGAAGAACAAACAACAAACAACGAAGAACAAACAACAAACAACAAACAACAAACAACAAACAACAAACAACAAACAACAAACAACAAACAACAAACAACAAACAACAAACAACAAACAACAAACAACAAACAACAAACAACAAACAACAAACAACAAACAACAAACAACAAACAACAAACAACAAACAACAAACAACAAACAACAAACAACAAACAACAAACAACAAACAACAAACAACAAACAACAAACAACAAACAACAAACAACAAACAACAAACAACAAACAACAAACAACAAACAACAAACAACAAACAACAAACAACAAACAACAAACAACAAACAACAAACAACAAACAACAAACAACAAACAACAAACAACAAACAACAAACAACAAACAACAAACAACAAACAACAAACAACAAACAACAAACAACAAACAACAAACAACAAACAACAAACAACAAACAACAAACAACAAACAACAAACAACAAACAACAAACAACAAACAACAAACAACAAACAACAAACAACAAACAACAAACAACAAACAACAAACAACAAACAACAAACAACAAACAACAAACAACAAACAACAAACAACAAACAACAAACAACAAACAACAAACAACAAACAACAAACAACAAACAACAAACAACAAACAACAAACAACAAACAACAAACAACAAACAACAAACAACAAACAACAAACAACAAACAACAAACAACAAACAACAAACAACAAACAACAAACAACAAACAACAAACAACAAACAACAAACAACAAACAACAAACAACAAACAACAAACAACAAACAACAAACAACAAACAACAAACAACAAACAACAAACAACAAACAACAAACAACAAACAACAAACAACAAACAACAAACAACAAACAACAAACAACAAACAACAAACAACAAACAACAAACAACAAACAACAAACAACAAACAACAAACAACAAACAACAAACAACAAACAACAAACAACAAACAACAAACAACAAACAACAAACAACAAACAACAAACAACAAACAACAAACAACAAACAACAAACAACAAACAACAAACAACAAACAACAAACAACAAACAACAAACAACAAACAACAAACAACAAACAACAAACAACAAACAACAAACAACAAACAACAAACAACAAACAACAAACAACAAACAACAAACAACAAACAACAAACAACAAACAACAAACAACAAACAACAAACAACAAACAACAAACAACAAACAACAAACAACAAACAACAAACAACAAACAACAAACAACAAACAACAAACAACAAACAACAAACAACAAACAACAAACAACAAACAACAAACAACAAACAACAAACAACAAACAACAAACAACAAACAACAAACAACAAACAACAAACAACAAACAACAAACAACAAACAACAAACAACAAACAACAAACAACAAACAACAAACAACAAACAACAAACAACAAACAACAAACAACAAACAACAAACAACAAACAACAAACAACAAACAACAAACAACAAACAACAAACAACAAACAACAAACAACAAACAACAAACAACAAACAACAAACAACAAACAACAAACAACAAACAACAAACAACAAACAACAAACAACAAACAACAAACAACAAACAACAAACAACAAACAACAAACAACAAACAACAAACAACAAACAACAAACAACAAACAACAAACAACAAACAACAAACAACAAACAACAAACAACAAACAACAAACAACAAACAACAAACAACAAACAACAAACAACAAACAACAAACAACAAACAACAAACAACAAACAACAAACAACAAACAACAAACAACAAACAACAAACAACAAACAACAAACAACAAACAACAAACAACAAACAACAAACAACAAACAACAAACAACAAACAACAAACAACAAACAACAAACAACAAACAACAAACAACAAACAACAAACAACAAACAACAAACAACAAACAACAAACAACAAACAACAAACAACAAACAACGAACAACGAACAACAAACAACGAACAACAAACAACAAACAACGAACAACAAACAACAAACAACGAACAACAAACAACAAACAACGAACAACAAACAACAAACAACGAACAACAAACAACAAACAACAAACAACAAACAACAAACAACAAACAACAAACAACAAACAACAAACAACGAACAACAAACAACAAACAACGAACAACAAACAACAAACAACAAACAACAAACAACAAACAACAAACAACAAACAACAAACAACAAACAACAAACAACAAACAACAAACAACAAACAACAAACAACAAACAACAAACAACAAACAACGAACAACGAACAACAAACAACAAACAACAAACAACAAACAACAAACAACAAACAACAAACAACAAACAACAAACAACAAACAACAAACAACAAACAACAAACAACAAACAACAAACAACAAACAACAAACAACAAACAACAAACAACAAACAACAAACAACAAACAACAAACAACAAACAACAAACAACAAACAACAAACAACAAACAACAAACAACAAACAACAAACAACAAACAACAAACAACAAACAACAAACAACAAACAACAAACAACAAACAACAAACAACAAACAACAAACAACAAACAACAAACAACAAACAACAAACAACAAACAACAAACAACAAACAACGAACAACAAACAACGAACAACAAACAACAAACAACAAACAACAAACAACAAACAACGAAGAACAAACAACGAAGAACAAACTACAAACAACAAACAACAAACAACAAACAACAAACAACAAACAACAAACAACAAACAACAAACAACAAACAACAAACAACAAACAACAAACAACAAACAACAAACAACAAACAACAAACAACAAACAACGAAGAACAAACAACAAACAACAAACAACAAACAACAAACAACGAAGAACAAACAACAAACAACGAAGAACAAACAACAAACAACGAAGAACAAACAACAAACAACGAAGAACAAACAACAAACAACGAAGAACAAACAACAAACAACGAAGAACAAACAACAAACAACGAAGAACAAACAACAAACAACGAAGAACAAACAACAAACAACGAAGAACAAACAACAAACAACGAAGAACAAACAACAAACAACAAACAACAAACAACAAACAACAAACAACAAACAACAAACAACAAACAACAAACAACAATCAACAAACAACAAACAACAAACAACAAACAACAAACAACAAACAACAAACAACAAACAACAAACAACAAACAACAAACAACAAACAACAAACAACAAACAACAAACAACAAACAACAAACAACGAACAACAAACAACAAACAACGAACAACAAACAACAAACAACGAACAACAAACAACAAACAACGAACAACAAACAACAAACAACGAACAACAAACAACAAACAACGAACAACAAACAACAAACAACGAACAACAAACAACAAACAACGAACAACAAACAACAAACAACGAACAACAAACAACAAACAACGAACAACAAACAACAAACAACGAACAACAAACAACAAACAACGAAGAACAAACAACAAACAACGAAGAACAAACAACAAACAACAAACAACAAACAACAAACAACAAACAACAAACAACAAACAACAAACAACAAACAACAAACAACAAACAACAAACAACAAACAACAAACAACAAACAACAAACAACAAACAACAAACAACAAACAACAAACAACAAACAACAAACAACAAACAACAAACAACAAACAACAAACAACAAACAACAAACAACAAACAACAAACAACAAACAACAAACAACAAACAACAAACAACAAACAACAAACAACAAACAACAAACAACAAACAACAAACAACAAACAACAAACAACAAACAACAAACAACAAACAACAAACAACAAACAACAAACAACAAACAACAAACAACAAACAACAAACAACAAACAACAAACAACAAACAACAAACAACAAACAACAAACAACAAACAACAAACAACAAACAACAAACAACAAACAACAAACAACAAACAACAAACAACAAACAACAAACAACAAACAACAAACAACAAACAACAAACAACAAACAACAAACAACAAACAACAAACAACAAACAACAAACAACAAACAACAAACAACAAACAACAAACAACAAACAACAAACAACAAACAACAAACAACGAACAACAAACAACGAACAACAAACAACGAACAACAAACAACAAACAACAAACAACAAACAACAAACAACGAACAACAAACAACAAACAACGAACAACAAACAACAAACAACGAACAACAAACAACAAACAACGAACAACAAACAACAAACAACGAACAACAAACAACAAACAACGAACAACAAACAACAAACAACGAACAACAAACAACAAACAACGAACAACAAACAACAAACAACGAACAACAAACAACAAACAACGAACAACAAACAACAAACAACGAACAACAAACAACAAACAACGAAGAACAAACAACAAACAACGAAGAACAAACAACAAACAACAAACAACAAACAACAAACAACAAACAACAAACAACAAACAACAAACAACAAACAACAAACAACAAACAACAAACAACAAACAACAAACAACAAACAACAAACAACAAACAACAAACAACAAACAACAAACAACAAACAACAAACAACAAACAACAAACAACAAACAACAAACAACAAACAACAAACAACAAACAACAAACAACAAACAACAAACAACAAACAACAAACAACAAACAACAAACAACAAACAACAAACAACAAACAACAAACAACAAACAACAAACAACAAACAACAAACAACAAACAACAAACAACAAACAACAAACAACAAACAACAAACAACAAACAACAAACAACAAACAACAAACAACAAACAACAAACAACAAACAACAAACAACAAACAACAAACAACAAACAACAAACAACAAACAACAAACAACAAACAACAAACAACAAACAACAAACAACAAACAACAAACAACAAACAACAAACAACAAACAACAAACAACAAACAACAAACAACAAACAACAAACAACAAACAACGAACAACAAACAACGAACAACAAACAACGAACAACAAACAACAAACAACGAACAACGAACAACAAACAACAAACAACGAACAACAAACAACAAACAACGAACAACAAACAACGAACAACAAACAACAAACAACGAACAACAAACAACAAACAACGAACAACAAACAACAAACAACGAACGATAAACAACAAACAACGAACAACGAACAACAAACAACGAACAACAAACAACAAACAACGAACAACGAACAACAAACAACAAACAACAAACAACAAACAACAAACAACAAACAACAAACAACAAACAACAAACAACAAACAACAAACAACAAACAACAAACAACAAACAACAAACAACAAACAACGAAGAACAAACAACAAACAACGAAGAACAAACAACAAACAACAAACAACAAACAACAAACAACAAACAACAAACAACAAACAACAAACAACAAACAACAAACAACAAACAACAAACAACAAACAACAAACAACAAACAACAAACAACAAACAACAAACAACAAACAACAAACAACAAACAACAAACAACAAACAACAAACAACAAACAACAAACAACAAACAACAAACAACAAACAACAAACAACAAACAACAAACAACAAACAACAAACAACAAACAACAAACAACAAACAACAAACAACAAACAACAAACAACAAACAACAAACAACAAACAACAAACAACAAACAACAAACAACAAACAACAAACAACAAACAACAAACAACAAACAACAAACAACAAACAACAAACAACAAACAACAAACAACAAACAACAAACAACAAACAACAAACAACAAACAACAAACAACAAACAACAAACAACAAACAACAAACAACAAACAACAAACAACAAACAACAAACAACAAACAACAAACAACAAACAACAAACAACAAACAACAAACAACAAACAACAAACAACAAACAACAAACAACAAACAACAAACAACAAACAACAAACAACAAACAACAAACAACAAACAACAAACAACAAACAACAAACAACAAACAACAAACAACAAACAACAAACAACAAACAACAAACAACAAACAACAAACAACAAACAACAAACAACAAACAACAAACAACAAACAACAAACAACAAACAACAAACAACAAACAACAAACAACAAACAACAAACAACAAACAACAAACAACAAACAACAAACAACAAACAACAAACAACAAACAACAAACAACAAACAACAAACAACAAACAACAAACAACAAACAACAAACAACAAACAACAAACAACAAACAACAAACAACAAACAACAAACAACAAACAACAAACAACAAACAACAAACAACAAACAACAAACAACAAACAACAAACAACAAACAACAAACAACAAACAACAAACAACAAACAACAAACAACAAACAACAAACAACAAACAACAAACAACAAACAACAAACAACAAACAACAAACAACAAACAACAAACAACAAACAACAAACAACAAACAACAAACAACAAACAACAAACAACAAACAACAAACAACAAACAACAAACAACAAACAACAAACAACAAACAACAAACAACAAACAACAAACAACAAACAACAAACAACAAACAACAAACAACAAACAACAAACAACAAACAACAAACAACAAACAACAAACAACAAACAACAAACAACAAACAACAAACAACAAACAACAAACAACAAACAACAAACAACAAACAACAAACAACAAACAACAAACAACAAACAACAAACAACAAACAACAAACAACAAACAACAAACAACAAACAACAAACAACAAACAACAAACAACAAACAACAAACAACAAACAACAAACAACAAACAACAAACAACAAACAACAAACAACAAACAACAAACAACAAACAACAAACAACAAACAACAAACAACAAACAACAAACAACAAACAACAAACAACAAACAACAAACAACAAACAACAAACAACAAACAACAAACAACAAACAACAAACAACAAACAACAAACAACAAACAACAAACAACAAACAACAAACAACAAACAACAAACAACAAACAACAAACAACAAACAACAAACAACAAACAACAAACAACAAACAACAAACAACAAACAACAAACAACAAACAACAAACAACAAACAACAAACAACAAACAACAAACAACAAACAACAAACAACAAACAACAAACAACAAACAACAAACAACAAACAACAAACAACAAACAACAAACAACAAACAACAAACAACAAACAACAAACAACAAACAACAAACAACAAACAACAAACAACAAACAACAAACAACAAACAACAAACAACAAACAACAAACAACAAACAACAAACAACAAACAACAAACAACAAACAACAAACAACAAACAACAAACAACAAACAACAAACAACAAACAACAAACAACAAACAACAAACAACAAACAACAAACAACAAACAACAAACAACAAACAACAAACAACAAACAACAAACAACAAACAACAAACAACAAACAACAAACAACAAACAACAAACAACAAACAACAAACAACAAACAACAAACAACAAACAACAAACAACAAACAACAAACAACAAACAACAAACAACGAACAACAAACAACAAACAACAAACAACCAACAACAAACAACAAACAACGAACAACAAACAACAAACAACGAACAACAAACAACAAACAACGAACAACAAACAACAAACAACGAACAACAAACAACAAACAACGAAGAACAAACAACAAACAACGAAGAACAAACAACAAACAACGAAGAACAAACAACAAACAACGAAGAACAAACAACAAACAACAAACAACAAACAACAAACAACAAACAACAAACAACAAACAACAAACAACAAACAACAAACAACAAACAACAAACAACAAACAACAAACAACAAACAACAAACAACAAACAACAAACAACAAACAACAAACAACAAACAACAAACAACAAACAACAAACAACAAACAACAAACAACAAACAACAAACAACAAACAACAAACAACAAACAACAAACAACAAACAACAAACAACAAACAACAAACAACAAACAACAAACAACAAACAACAAACAACAAACAACAAGCAACAAACAACAAACAACAAGCAACAAACAACAAACAACAAACAACAAACAACAAACAACAAACAACAAACAACAAACAACAAACAACAAACAACAAACAACAAACAACAAACAACAAACAACAAACAACAAACAACAAACAACAAACAACAAACAACAAACAACAAACAACAAACAACAAACAACAAACAACAAACAACAAACAACAAACAACAAACAACAAACAACAAACAACAAACAACAAACAACAAACAACAAACAACAAACAACAAACAACAAACAACAAACAACAAACAACAAACAACAAACAACAAACAACAAACAACAAACAACAAACAACAAACAACAAACAACAAACAACAAACAACAAACAACAAACAACGAACAACAAACAACAAACAACGAACAACAAACAACAAACAACGAACAACAAACAACAAACAACGAACAACAAACAACAAACAACGAACAACGAACAACAAACAACAAACAACGAACAACAAACAACAAACAACGAACAACAAACAACGAACAACAAACAACAAACAACGAACAACAAACAACAAACAACAAGCAACAAACAACAAACAACAAACAACAAACAACAAACAACAAACAACAAACAACAAACAACAAACAACAAACAACAAACAACAAACAACAAACAACAAACAACAAACAACAAACAACAAACAACAAACAACAAACAACAAACAACAAACAACAAACAACAAACAACAAACAACAAACAACGAACAACAAACAACAAACAACGAACAACAAACAACGAACAACAAACAACAAACAACGAACAACAAACAACAAACAACAAACAACAAACAACAAACAACAAACAACAAACAACAAACAACAAACAACAAACAACAAACAACAAACAACAAACAACAAACAACAAACAACAAACAACAAACAACAAACAACAAACAACAAACAACAAACAACAAACAACAAACAACAAACAACAAACAACAAACAACAAACAACAAACAACAAACAACAAACAACAAACAACAAACAACAAACAACAAACAACAAACAACAAACAACAAACAACAAACAACAAACAACAAACAACAAACAACAAACAACAAACAACAAACAACAAACAACAAACAACAAACAACAAACAACAAACAACAAACAACAAACAACAAACAACAAACAACAAACAACAAACAACAAACAACAAACAACAAACAACAAACAACAAACAACAAACAACAAACAACAAACAACAAACAACAAACAACAAACAACAAACAACAAACAACAAACAACAAACAACAAACAACAAACAACAAACAACAAACAACAAACAACAAACAACAAACAACAAACAACAAACAACGAACAACAAACAACGAACAACGAACAACGAACAACAAACAACGAACAACGAACAACAAACAACGAACAACGAACAACAAACAACGAACAACGAACAACAAACAACGAACAACGAACAACAAACAACGAACAACAAACAACAAACAACGAACAACAAACAACAAACAACGAACAACAAACAACGAAGAACAAACAACGAAC
>NW_027477419.1:0-74667 GCF_051020955.1 Megalopta genalis
AATTCGTTTGTTCTGTCTGCAATTGAAACTATATCACTAATATCGAGAGTATTTGAAGCTAAATCATTTGTTTCGTATAGATTTGATGCTAAACCTTCTACATCGCGTTCATTTGAAACCAAATCATGTGTTTCGCTTTGATATGAAGCTAAGTCATTTGTTTCGCATGGATTTGAATCTAAGCCTTGTCCTACGAATTGATTTGAAGCTTAATCATGTGTTTCGTATGCATTTGAAGCTAAACTGTCTATATCGCATTGATTTGAAGCTAAAGCTACTTCATCGCACTGATTTGAAGCTAAATCATTTGTTTCGCATGGATTTGAATCTAAGCCTTGTCCTTCGAATTGATTTGAAGCTAAATCATGTGTTTCGTATGGATTTGAAGCTAAACTGTCTATATCGCATTGATTTGAAGCTAAACCTTCTACATTCTATTGATTTGAAGCTTAACCTTCGACCTCTTATTGTTTTGATGCTAAACCTTCTACATCGCATTAATTTGAAGCTCAATCACTTGTTTCGCATGGATTTGAAGCTAAGCCCACTAGTTCGCATTGATTTGAAACTAAATCATGTGATTCGCATCGATTTGAAGTAATCTCCTTTGTTTCGCCTGCATATGAAGCTATATCACTTAAATCGCACGTATTTGATGTAGATCATTTGTTTCGCATGGATTCGAAGCTAATTCTTCTACATCGCATTGATTTGAAGATAAATCATGTTTTTTGCATGGATTTGAAGCTAACTCGTTTGTTTCGCCTGCATTTGAAGATATATCATTAATATCGGAAGTACTTGAAGGTAAATCATTTATTTCGCATGAATTTAATGCTGTGTTTCATCATTAATCATGAGTTTCGCATGGATTAGAAGCTAACTGGTTTGTTTCGCCTGCATTTGATGCTATATCATTTATATCGCAAGTATTTGAAGCTAATGATTTGTGTCGCATGGATTTGAAGCTACGCCTTTTACTTCGCATTGATTTGAAGCTGAATCATGTGTTTCGCTTGGATTTTAAGCTAACATGTTTGTTTCACATGCAGTTGAAGCTAAATCATGTATATCACAAGTATTTGGAGCTGAACCATTCGTTTCGCATGAATATTAAGCTAAACTATGTGTTTCGCATGCAGTTGAAGCTAAATCATGTATTTTAGAAGTATTTGCAACCGAACCATTTGCTTCGCATGGATTTGAAGCTGAGCCTTCTACTTCGCACTGATTTGAAGCTAAAACATTTGTCTCGCTGGATTTGAAGCTAAGCCTTCTACTTCGAATTGATTTCAAGCTAAATCATGTATTTCGCATGGATCTGAAGCTAACTCGTTTGTTTCGCCAGCATTTTAAGCAATATCACTTATATTCGCAAGTATTTGCAGCTAAATCATGTGTTTCGCATGGACTTGAAGCTAACTCGTTTTTTTCGCATGCAGATGAAGCTATATCACCTATATCCGATGTGTTTGAAGCTCAATCGTTTATTCCGCATGGATTTGAAGCTAATCCTTCTATTTCGCATTGATTTGAAGCTACATCATGCGCATCGCATGAATTTTGAAGCTAACTCGTTTGTTTCGCATGCAGCTGAAGCTATATCACCTATATCCGAAGTGTTTGAAGCTCAATCGTTTGTTCCGCATGGATTTGAAGCTAATCCTTCTACTTCGCATTGATTTGAAGCTACATCATGTGCATCGCATGGATTTTGAAGCTAACTCGTTTGATTCGTCTGCATTTGAAGCTATATCAATTATATCCCAAGTGTTTGAATTTAAATCATTTGTATCGCGTGGATTTGAAGCTAAACCTTCTACATCGCATTGATTTGAAGCTTAATCATGTGTTTTGCTTGGATTTGAAGGTAACTCGTTTGTTTCCCCTGCATTTGAAGCTATATCACTTATATCGCAAGTATCTGACGCTAAATCATTTGTGTCGCATGGAATTGAAGCTAAACCTTCTACATCGCATTGATTTGAAGCTAAACCTTCTACATCGCATTGATTTGAAGCTAAATTATGTGTTTCGCATGGAGTTGAAGCTAACTCGTTTGTTTCGCATTCATTTGAAGTTATATCACTTATATCGCATGTATCTGATGCTAAACCATTTGTGTGGCATGGATTTGAAACTAAACCGTCTACATCGCATTGATTTGAAGCTTAATCATGCGTTTTGCATGAATTTGAAGCTAACTCGTTCGATGCGCATGCAGTTGAGTCTAAATAACGTATATCACAAGTATTTGAAGCTAAACCATTTGTTTCGCATGGATTTGAAGCTAACTCGTTTGTTTCGCATGCAGTTTAGTCTAAATAACGTATATCGCAAGAATTTGAAGCTAAACCATGTGTTTCGCATAGATTTGAAGCTAAGCCTTCTACTTCGCATTGATTTGAAGCTAAATCATGTGTTTCGCGTGTATTTGAAGGTAACTCGTTTGTTTCGCATGCAATTGAAACTAAATCATGTCTTTCACAAGTATTTGAAGATGAACCATCTGAATCGCATGGATTTGAACCTGAGGATTCTACTTCGCACTGATTTGCACCTATATAATGTGTCTCGCATGGATTTGAAGCTAATTCGCGTGTTTGGCATGGATTTGAAGCTAAACCTTCTATATCGCATCGATTTGCAGCTGAATCATGTGTTTCGCATGGATTTGAAGCTAACTCGTTCGTTTCGCCTGCATTTGAAACTATTTCACATATATCGCAAGTATTTGAAGCTAAATCATGTGTTTCGCTTGGATTTGAAGCTACCTCGTTTGTTCCTCCAGCTGTTGAAGCTATATCACATATATAGCAAGTATTTGAAGCTAAATCATATGTGTCCCATGGATTTGAAGCTGAACCTTCTACATCGCATTGATTTGAAGCTAAATCTTGTGTATCGCATGGATTTGAAGCTAAACCTTCTACATCACATTGATTTGCAGCTAAATCATGTGTTTCGCATGGGTTTGAAGCTAACTCGTTCGTTTTTCCTGCAGTTGAATCCACTTCATTTATATCGCAAGTATTTGAGGCTAAAACATGTGTATCGCGTGGATTTTGAAGCTAACTCGTTTGATTAGTCTGCATTTGAAGCTATATCACTTATACCCCAAGTGTTTGAAGCTAAATCATTTGTTTCGCATGGATTTGAAGCTAACTCGTTCGTTTCGCCTGCAGTTGAATCTACATTACTTATATCGCTAGTATTTGAAGCTAAATCATGTGTATCGCGAGGATTTTGATGCTAACTCCTTTGATTAGTCTTCATTTGAAGCTATATCACTTATATCGCATGGATTTGAAGCTGAACCTACTACATCACATTGATTTGAAGCTAAATCTTGTGTATCGCATGGATTTGAAGCAAACCATCTACATCGCATTGATTTGAAGCTTAATCATGTGTTTCGTATGGATTTGATGGCAACTCGTTTGTTTCGCATGCAGTTGTAGCTAAATAATGTATATCACAAGTATTTGTAGCTAAACCATTTGTTTCGCATGAATTTGAAGCTAAGCCTTCTACTTCGCATTGATTTGAATCTAAATCATTTGTTTCGCGTGGAATTGAAGCTACCTCGTTTGTTCCTCCAGCTTTTGAAGCTATATCACTTATATCGCAAGTATTTGAAGCTAGATCATATGTGTCGTATGGATTTGAAGCAGAACCTTCCACATCGCATTGATTTGAAGCTAAATCTACTGTATCGCATGGATTTGAAGCTAAACCTTCTACATCGCATTGATTTGCAGCTAAATCATGTGTTTTGCATGGATTTGAAGCTAACTCGTTCGTTTCGCCTCCATTTGAAACTATATCACTTATATCGCTAGTATTTGAAGCTAAATCATATGTGCCGCATGGATTTGAAGCTGAACCTACTACATCGCATTGATTTGAAGCTAAATCTTGTGTATCGCACGGATTTGAAGCTAAACCTTCTACATCGCATTGATTTGAAGCTGAATCATGTGTTTCGCATGGATTTGAAGCTAAACCTTCTACATCGCATTGATTTGAAGCTAAATCATGTGTTTTGCATGGATCTGAAGCTGACTCGTTCGTTTCGCCTCCATTTGAAACTATATCACTTATATCGCAAGCATTTGAAGCTAAATCATATGTGCCGCATGGATTTGAAACTGAACCTACTACATCGCATTGATTTGAAGCTAAATCTTGTGTATCGCATGGATTTGAAGCTAATCCTTCTACATCGCATTGATTTGAAGATAAATCGTGTGTTTCGCATGGATTTGAAGCTAAGCAATGTATATCACAATTATTTGTAGCTAAACCATTTGTATCGCATGGATTTGAAGCTACGCCTTCTACTTCGCATTGATTTGAAGCTAAATCATTTGTTTCGCAAGGAATTGAAGCTACCTCGTTCGTTCCTCCTGCTTTTGAAGCTATATCACTTATATCGCGTGGATTTGAAGCTAAACCTTCTACATCGCATTGATTTGAAGCTTAATCATGTGTTTTGCTTGGATTTGAAGGTAACTCGTTTGTTTCCCCTGCATTTGAAGCTATATCACTTATATCGCAAGTATCTGACGCTAAATCATTTGTGTCGCATGGAATTGAAGCTAAACCTTCTACATCGCATTGATTTGAAGCTAAACCTTCTACATCGCATTGATTTGAAGCTAAATTATGTGTTTCGCATGGAGTTGAAGCTAACTCGTTTGTTTCGCATTCATTTGAAGTTATATCACTTATATCGCATGTATCTGATGCTAAACCATTTGTGTGGCATGGATTTGAAACTAAACCGTCTACATCGCATTGATTTGAAGCTTAATCATGCGTTTTGCATGGATTTGAAGCTAACTCGTTCGATGCGCATGCAGTTGAGTCTAAATAACGTATATCACAAGTATTTGAAGCTAAACCATTTGTTTCGCATGGATTTGAAGCTAACTCGTTTGTTTCGCATGCAGTTTAGTCTAAATAACGTATATCGAAAGAATTTGAAGCTAAACCATGTGTTTCGCATAGATTTGAAGCTAAGCCTTCTACTTCGCATTGATTTGAAGCTAAATCATGTGTTTCGCGTGTATTTGAAGGTAACTCGTTTGTTTCGCATGCAATTGAAACTAAATCATGTCTTTCACAAGTATTTGAAGATGAACCATCTGAATCGCATGGATTTGAACCTGAGGATTCTACTTCGCACTGATTTGCACCTATATAATGTGTCTCGCATGGATTTGAAGCTAATTCGCGTGTTTGGCATGGATTTGAAGCTAAACCTTCTATATCGCATCGATCTGCAGCTGAATCATGTGTTTCGCATGGATTTGAAGCTAACTCGTTCGTTTCGCCTGCATTTGAAACTATTTCACATATATCGCAAGTATTTGAAGCTAAATCATGTGTTTCGCTTGGATTTGAAGCTACCTCGTTTGTTCCTCCAGCTGTTGAAGCTATATCACATATATATCAAGTATTTGAAGCTAAATCATATGTGTCCCATGGATTTGAAGCTGAACCTTCTACATCGCATTGATTTGAAGCTAAATCTTGTGTATCGCATGGATTTGAAGCTAAACCTTCTACATCACATTGATTTGCACCTAAATCATGTGTTTCGCATGGGTTTGAAGCTAACTCGTTCGTTTTTCCTGCAGTTGAATCCACTTCATTTATATCGCAAGTATTTGAGGCTAAAACATGTGTATCGCGTGGATTTTGAAGCTAACTCGTTTGATTAGTCTGCATTTGAAGCTATATCACTTATACCCCAAGTGTTTGAAGCTAAATCATTTGTTTCGCATGGATTTGAAGCTAAACCTTCTACATCACATTGATTTGAAGCTAAATCATGTGTTTCGCTTGGATTTGAAGCTAACTCGTTTGTTTCGCATGCAGTTGTAGCTAAATAATATATATCACAAGTATTTGTAACTAAACCATTTGTTTCGCATGGATTTCAAGCTAAATCTTCTACATCACATTGATTTGAAGCTAAATCATGTGATTCGCTTGGATTTGAAGCTAAATCTTCTACATCGAATTGACTTGAAGCTAAATCTTGTGTTTCGCGTTGATTTGAAGCTAACTCGTTTGTTTCGCTGCATTTGAAGCTATATAACTCATATCGCAAGTATCTCAAGCTAAATCATTTGTGTCGCATTGTTATTTAAGCTGAAACTTCTACATCGCATTGATTTGAAGCTAAATCTTCTGTATCGCATGGATTTGAAGCTAAACCTTCTACATCGCATTGATTGGAATCTAAATCATTTGTTTCGCATGAAATTGAAGCTACCTCGTTTGTTCCTCCGGCTTTTGAAGCTATATCACTTATATCGCAAGTATTTGAAGCTAAATCATATGTGTCGCATGGATTTGAAGCTGAACCTTCTACGTCGCATTGATTTGAAGCTAAATCTTGCGTATCGCATGGATTTGAAGCTAAGCCTTCTACATCGTATTGATTTGAAGCGAAACCTTCGACATCTTATTGATTTGAAGCTAAATCATGTGTTTCGCATGGATTTGAAGCTAACTCGTTCGTTGCGCATGCAGTTAAATCTAAATAACGTATATCACAAGTATTTGTATCTAAACCATTTCTTTTGAATTTATTTGAACCTAAGCCTTGTACTTCGAGTTGATTTGAAGCTAAATCATGTGTTTCGCATGGAATTTGAAGCTAAACCTTCTACATCGCTTTGATTTGCAGCGAAACCATGTGTTTCGCATGGGCTTGAAGCTAACTCGTTTGTTTCGCATGCAGTTGTAGCTAAATAATGTATATCACAAGTATTTGTACTTAAACCATTTGTTTCGCATGGATTTGAAGCTAAACTTTCTAGATCGCATTGATTTGAAGCTAAATCATTTGTTTCGCATGGAATTGAAGCTACCTCGTTTGTTCCTCCAGCTGTTGAAGCTATATCACATATATCGCAAGTATTTGAAGCTAAATCATATGTGTCCCATGGATTTGAAGCTGAACCTTCTACATCGCATTGATTTGAAGCTAAATCTTGTGTATCGCTCGGATTTTAAGCTAAATCTTCTACATCGCATTGACTTGAAGCTAAATTTTGTGTTTCGCTTCGATTTGAAGCTAACTAGTTTGTTTCGCATGCAGTTGAAGTTAAATCATGAATATCACAAGTATTTGAAGATAAACCAGTTGCTTCGCATTGATTTGAAGCTAAGCCTTCTACTCCGCATTGATTTGAAGTTAAATCATGTGTTTCACTTGGATTTGAAGCTAACTCGTTTGTTTGGCCTGCACTTCAAGCTATATCATTTATAAGGCAAGTATTTGAAGCTAAATCATTCGTTTCGAATGGATTTGAAGCCATGCCATCTACTTCGCATTGATCTGAAGCTAAATCATGTGTTTCTCGTGGATTTGAAGCTAACTCGTTTGGTTTGCATGCAGTTGCAGCTATATCATGTATATCATAAGTATTTGAAGATAAACCATTTGTTCCGCATGGATTTGAATCTAAGTCTTCCACTTCGCATTGAATTGAAGGGAAATAATGTGTTTCGCATGGATTTGAAGCTAACTCGTTTGTATTTCATGCAGTTGAACCTGATTCATGTATATCACAAGTATTTGAAGCCAAACCATTCGTATCGCATGCATTTGAAGCTGTATCCCTTATATTGGCAAGTATTTGTAGTTAAATCATTCGTTTCGCATGGATTCGAAGCTAAGCCCACTACTTCGCATTGATTTGAAGCTAAATCATGTGTTTCACATGGATTTGAAACTAACTCGTTTGTTTCGCTTGCATTTGAAGCTATATCACGTATATTCGCAAGTATTTGAGGCTAAATCTTTACTTGCTCATGGATTTGAAGATAAGCCTCCTACTTCGCATTGATTTGAAGCTAAATCATGTGTTTCGCTTGGATTTGAAGCTAAATCATGTGTTTCGCATGGATTTGAAGCTAACTCGATTATATCGTCTGCATTTGAAGCTGTTTCAATTATATCTCAAGTATTCGAATTTAAATCATTTGTTTCTCATGGATTTGAAGCTAGGCCTTCTACTTCGCATTGATTTGAAGCTAAATCATGTGTTACGCATGGATTTGGAGCTAACTCGTTTGTTTCGCATGCAGTTGAAGTTCAATCATGAATATCACAAGTATTTGAAGATAAACCAGTTGTTTCTCATGGATTTGAAGCTAGGCCTTCTACTTCGCATTGATTTGAAGCTAAATCATGTGTTACGCATGGATTTGGAGCTAACTCGTTTGTTTCGCATGCAGTTGAAGTTCAATCATGAATATCACAAGTATTTGAAGATAAACCAGTTGTTTCGCATGGATTAGAAGCTAAGCCTTCTACTTCGCATTGATTTCAAGCTATATCATGTGCTTCGCATGGAATTGAAGCTAACTGGTTTGATTCGCCTGCATTTTCAGCTATATCATTTATATCGCAAGTATTTGAAGCTAAACCATCTGTTTCGCATGGATTTGAAGCTAAGCCTTCTACTTTGCATTGATTGGAAGCTAAATCATGTGTTTTGCATGGATTTGAAGCTAACTCGTTTGTTTCGCCAGCATTTGAAGATATTTCATATATACCGAAAGTATTTGAAGTTAAATCATTCGTTTCGCATGGATTTGAAGCTAAGTCTTCTACTTCGCATTGATTTGAAGCTAAATCATGTGTTTCGCATGGATTTGAAGATAATTCGTTTGTTCTGTCTGCAATTGAAACTATATCACTAATATCGAGAGTATTTGAAGCTAAATCATTTGTTTCGTATAGATTTGATGCTAAACCTTCTACATCGCGTTCATTTGAAACCAAATCATGTGTTTCGCTTTGATATGAAGCTAAGTCATTTGTTTCGCATGGATTTGAATCTAAGCCTTGTCCTACGAATTGATTTGAAGCTTAATCATGTGTTTCGTATGCATTTGAAGCTAAACTGTCTATATCGCATTGATTTGAAGCTAAAGCTACTTCATCGCACTGATTTGAAGCTAAATCATTTGTTTCGCATGGATTTGAATCTAAGCCTTGTCCTTCGAATTGATTTGAAGCTAAATCATGTGTTTCGTATGGATTTGAAGCTAAACTGTCTATATCGCATTGATTTGAAGCTAAACCTTCTACATTCTATTGATTTGAAGCTTAACCTTCGACCTCTTATTGTTTTGATGCTAAACCTTCTACATCGCATTAATTTGAAGCTCAATCACTTGTTTCGCATGGATTTGAAGCTAAGCCCACTAGTTCGCATTGATTTGAAACTAAATCATGTGATTCGCATCGATTTGAAGTAATCTCCTTTGTTTCGCCTGCATATGAAGCTATATCACTTAAATCGCACGTATTTGATGTAGATCATTTGTTTCGCATGGATTCGAAGCTAATTCTTCTACATCGCATTGATTTGAAGATAAATCATGTTTTTTGCATGGATTTGAAGCTAACTCGTTTGTTTCGCCTGCATTTGAAGATATATCATTAATATCGGAAGTACTTGAAGGTAAATCATTTATTTCGCATGAATTTAATGCTGTGTTTCATCATTAATCATGAGTTTCGCATGGATTAGAAGCTAACTGGTTTGTTTCGCCTGCATTTGATGCTATATCATTTATATCGCAAGTATTTGAAGCTAAATGATTTGTGTCGCATGGATTTGAAGCTACGCCTTTTACTTCGCATTGATTTGAAGCTGAATCATGTGTTTCGCTTGGATTTTAAGCTAACATGTTTGTTTCACATGCAGTTGAAGCTAAATCATGTATATCACAAGTATTTGGAGCTGAACCATTCGTTTCGCATGAATATTAAGCTAAACTATGTGTTTCGCATGCAGTTGAAGCTAAATCATGTATTTTAGAAGTATTTGCAACCGAACCATTTGCTTCGCATGGATTTGAAGCTGAGCCTTCTACTTCGCACTGATTTGAAGCTAAAACATTTGTCTCGCTGGATTTGAAGCTAAGCCTTCTACTTCGAATTGATTTCAAGCTAAATCATGTATTTCGCATGGATCTGAAGCTAACTCGTTTGTTTCGCCAGCATTTTAAGCAATATCACTTATATTCGCAAGTATTTGCAGCTAAATCATGTGTTTCGCATGGACTTGAAGCTAACTCGTTTTTTTCGCATGCAGATGAAGCTATATCACCTATATCCGATGTGTTTGAAGCTCAATCGTTTATTCCGCATGGATTTGAAGCTAATCCTTCTATTTCGCATTGATTTGAAGCTACATCATGCGCATCGCATGAATTTTGAAGCTAACTCGTTTGTTTCGCATGCAGCTGAAGCTATATCACCTATATCCGAAGTGTTTGAAGCTCAATCGTTTGTTCCGCATGGATTTGAAGCTAATCCTTCTACTTCGCATTGATTTGAAGCTACATCATGTGCATCGCATGGATTTTGAAGCTAACTCGTTTGATTCGTCTGCATTTGAAGCTATATCAATTATATCCCAAGTGTTTGAATTTAAATCATTTGTATCGCGTGGATTTGAAGCTAAACCTTCTACATCGCATTGATTTGAAGCTTAATCATGTGTTTTGCTTGGATTTGAAGGTAACTCGTTTGTTTCCCCTGCATTTGAAGCTATATCACTTATATCGCAAGTATCTGACGCTAAATCATTTGTGTCGCATGGAATTGAAGCTAAACCTTCTACATCGCATTGATTTGAAGCTAAACCTTCTACATCGCATTGATTTGAAGCTAAATTATGTGTTTCGCATGGAGTTGAAGCTAACTCGTTTGTTTCGCATTCATTTGAAGTTATATCACTTATATCGCATGTATCTGATGCTAAACCATTTGTGTGGCATGGATTTGAAACTAAACCGTCTACATCGCATTGATTTGAAGCTTAATCATGCGTTTTGCATGAATTTGAAGCTAACTCGTTCGATGCGCATGCAGTTGAGTCTAAATAACGTATATCACAAGTATTTGAAGCTAAACCATTTGTTTCGCATGGATTTGAAGCTAACTCGTTTGTTTCGCATGCAGTTTAGTCTAAATAACGTATATCGCAAGAATTTGAAGCTAAACCATGTGTTTCGCATAGATTTGAAGCTAAGCCTTCTACTTCGCATTGATTTGAAGCTAAATCATGTGTTTCGCGTGTATTTGAAGGTAACTCGTTTGTTTCGCATGCAATTGAAACTAAATCATGTCTTTCACAAGTATTTGAAGATGAACCATCTGAATCGCATGGATTTGAACCTGAGGATTCTACTTCGCACTGATTTGCACCTATATAATGTGTCTCGCATGGATTTGAAGCTAATTCGCGTGTTTGGCATGGATTTGAAGCTAAACCTTCTATATCGCATCGATTTGCAGCTGAATCATGTGTTTCGCATGGATTTGAAGCTAACTCGTTCGTTTCGCCTGCATTTGAAACTATTTCACATATATCGCAAGTATTTGAAGCTAAATCATGTGTTTCGCTTGGATTTGAAGCTACCTCGTTTGTTCCTCCAGCTGTTGAAGCTATATCACATATATAGCAAGTATTTGAAGCTAAATCATATGTGTCCCATGGATTTGAAGCTGAACCTTCTACATCGCATTGATTTGAAGCTAAATCTTGTGTATCGCATGGATTTGAAGCTAAACCTTCTACATCACATTGATTTGCAGCTAAATCATGTGTTTCGCATGGGTTTGAAGCTAACTCGTTCGTTTTTCCTGCAGTTGAATCCACTTCATTTATATCGCAAGTATTTGAGGCTAAAACATGTGTATCGCGTGGATTTTGAAGCTAACTCGTTTGATTAGTCTGCATTTGAAGCTATATCACTTATACCCCAAGTGTTTGAAGCTAAATCATTTGTTTCGCATGGATTTGAAGCTAACTCGTTCGTTTCGCCTGCAGTTGAATCTACATTACTTATATCGCTAGTATTTGAAGCTAAATCATGTGTATCGCGAGGATTTTGATGCTAACTCCTTTGATTAGTCTTCATTTGAAGCTATATCACTTATATCGCATGGATTTGAAGCTGAACCTACTACATCACATTGATTTGAAGCTAAATCTTGTGTATCGCATGGATTTGAAGCAAACCATCTACATCGCATTGATTTGAAGCTTAATCATGTGTTTCGTATGGATTTGATGGCAACTCGTTTGTTTCGCATGCAGTTGTAGCTAAATAATGTATATCACAAGTATTTGTAGCTAAACCATTTGTTTCGCATGAATTTGAAGCTAAGCCTTCTACTTCGCATTGATTTGAATCTAAATCATTTGTTTCGCGTGGAATTGAAGCTACCTCGTTTGTTCCTCCAGCTTTTGAAGCTATATCACTTATATCGCAAGTATTTGAAGCTAGATCATATGTGTCGTATGGATTTGAAGCAGAACCTTCCACATCGCATTGATTTGAAGCTAAATCTACTGTATCGCATGGATTTGAAGCTAAACCTTCTACATCGCATTGATTTGCAGCTAAATCATGTGTTTTGCATGGATTTGAAGCTAACTCGTTCGTTTCGCCTCCATTTGAAACTATATCACTTATATCGCTAGTATTTGAAGCTAAATCATATGTGCCGCATGGATTTGAAGCTGAACCTACTACATCGCATTGATTTGAAGCTAAATCTTGTGTATCGCACGGATTTGAAGCTAAACCTTCTACATCGCATTGATTTGAAGCTGAATCATGTGTTTCGCATGGATTTGAAGCTAAACCTTCTACATCGCATTGATTTGAAGCTAAATCATGTGTTTTGCATGGATCTGAAGCTGACTCGTTCGTTTCGCCTCCATTTGAAACTATATCACTTATATCGCAAGCATTTGAAGCTAAATCATATGTGCCGCATGGATTTGAAACTGAACCTACTACATCGCATTGATTTGAAGCTAAATCTTGTGTATCGCATGGATTTGAAGCTAATCCTTCTACATCGCATTGATTTGAAGATAAATCGTGTGTTTCGCATGGATTTGAAGCTAAGCAATGTATATCACAATTATTTGTAGCTAAACCATTTGTATCGCATGGATTTGAAGCTACGCCTTCTACTTCGCATTGATTTGAAGCTAAATCATTTGTTTCGCAAGGAATTGAAGCTACCTCGTTCGTTCCTCCTGCTTTTGAAGCTATATCACTTATATCGCATGGATTTGAAGCTGAACCTACTACATCACATTGATTTGAAGCTAAATCTTGTGTATCGCATGGATTTGAAGCAAACCATCTACATCGCATTGATTTGAAGCTTAATCATGTGTTTCGTATGGATTTGATGGCAACTCGTTTGTTTCGCATGCAGTTGTAGCTAAATAATGTATATCACAAGTATTTGTAGCTAAACCATTTGTTTCGCATGAATTTGAAGCTAAGCCTTCTACTTCGCATTGATTTGAATCTAAATCATTTGTTTCGCATGGAATTGAAGCTACCTCGTTTGTTCCTCCAGCTTTTGAAGCTATATCACATATATCGCAAGTATTTGAAGCTAAATCATATGTGTCGCATGGATTTGAAGCTAACTCGTTCGTTTCGCCTGCAGTTGAATCTACATCAATAATATCGCTAATATTTGAAGCTAAATCATGTGTATCGCGTGGATTTTGAAGCTAACTGGTTTGATTAGTCTTCATTTGAAGCTATATCACTTACACCCCAAGTGTTTGAAGCTATATCATTTGTTTCGCATGGATTTGAAGCTAAACCTTCTTCATCGCATTGATTTGAAGTTCAATCTTGTGTGTCGCATGAATTTGAAGCAAACCATCTACATCGCATTTATTTGAAGATTAATCATGTGTATCGCATGGATTTGAAGCTAAGCCTTCTACATCACATTGATTTGAAGCTAAATCATGTGTATCGCTTGGATTTTGAAGCTAACTCGTTTGATTAGTCTGCATTTGAAGCCTTATCACTTATACCCCAAGTGTTTGAAGCTATATCATATGTTTCGCGTGGATTTGAAGCTAAACCTTCTACATCGCATTGAGTTGAAGCTAAGTCATGTGTCTCGCATGGATTTGAAGCTAACTCGTTCGTTTCGCCTCCATTTGAAACTATGTCACTTATATCGCAAGTATTTGAAGCTAAATCATATGTGCCGCATGGATTTGAAGTTGAACCTACTACATCGCATTGATTTGAAGCTAAATCTTGTGTATCGCATGGATTTGAAGCTAAACCTTCTACATGGCATTGATTTGAAGCTAAATCATTTGTTTCGCATGGATTTGAATCTAAGCCTTGTCCTTCGAATTGATTTGAAGCTAAATCAAGTGTTTCGTATGGATTTGAAGCTAAACTTTCTACATCGCATTGATTTGAAGCTAAATCTTCTACATTCTATTGATTTGAAGCTAAACCTTCTACCTCTTATTGTTATGAAGCTAAACCTTCTACATCGCAATGATTTGCAGCTAAATCTAGTGTATCGCGTGGATTTGAAGCTAAACCTTCTATATCGCATTGATTTCCAGCTAAATCATGTGTATCGCACGGATTTGAAGCTAAATCTTCTACATCGCATTGATTTGAAGCTAAACCATTTGTTTCACATGGATTTGAAGCTACGCCTTCTACTACGCATTGATTTGAAGCTAAATCATTTGTTTCGCATGGAATTGAAGCTACCTCGTTTGTTCCTCCTGGTTATGAAGCTATATCACTTATATGGCATGGATTTGAAGCTGAGCCTACTACATCGTATTGATTTGAAGCTAAATCTTGTGTATCGCATGGATTTGAAACTAAACCTTCTACATCACATTGATTTGCTGGTAAATCATGAGTTTTGAATGGATTTGAAGCTAACTCGTTCGTTTCGCCTGCAGTTGATTCTACATCACTTATATCGCAAGTATTTGAAGCTAAATCATGTGTATCGCGTGGATTTTGAAGCTAACTCGTTTGATTAGTATGCATTTGAAGCTATATCACTTATACCCCACGTGTTTGAAGCTAAATCATATGTTTCGCGTGGATTTGAAGCTAAACCTTCTACATCGCATTGATTTGCAGCTAAGTCATGTGTCTCGCATGGATTTGAAGCTAACTCGTTCGTTTCGCCACCATTTGAAACTATGTCACTTATATCGCAAGTATTTGAAGCTAAATCATATGTGCCGCATGGATTTGAAGCTGAACCTGCTACATCGCATTGATTTGAAGCTAAATCTTGTGTATCGCATGGATTTGAAGCTAAACCTTCTACATCGCATTGATTTGAAGCTAAATCATTTGTTTCGCATGGATTTGAATCTCAGCCTTGTCCTTCGAATTGATTTGAAGCTAGATCATGTGTTTCGTATGGATTTGAAGCTAAACCTTAACATCGCATTGATTTGAAGCTAAACCTTCTACATTCTATTGATTTGAAGCTAAACCTTCTACCTCTTATTGTTTTGAAGCTAAACCTTCTACATCGCAATGATTTGCAGCTAAATCATGTGTTTCGCATTGATTTGAAGCTAACTCGTTCGTTGCGCATGCAGTTAAATCTAAATAACGTATATCACAAGTATTTGAAGCTAAACCATTTGATTCGCATGGATTTGAAGCTAAGCCTTCTACTTCGCATTTATTGGAAGTTAAATCACGTGTTTTGCATGGATTTGAAGCTAAACCTTCTACATCGCATTGATTTGAAGATAAATCGTGTGTTTCGCATAGATTTGTAGCTAACTCGTTAGTTTCGCATGCAGTTGTAGCTAAATAATTTATATCACAAGTATTTGTAGCTAAACCATTTGTTTCGCATGGATTTGAAGCTACCTCGTTTGTTCCCCCTACTTTTGAAGCTATATCACTTATATCGCATGGATTTGAAGCTGAACCTACTACATCGCATTGATTTGAAGTTCAATCTTGTGTGTCGCATGAATTTGAAGCAAACCATCTACATCGCATTTATTTGAAGCTTAATCATGTGTATCGCATGGATTTGAAGCTAAGCCTTCTACATCACATTGATTTGAAGCTAAATCATGTGTATCGCTTGGATTTTGAAGCTAACTCGTTTGATTAGTCTGCATTTGAAGCTATATCACTTATACCCCAAGTGTTTGAAGCTATATCATATGTTTCGCGTGGATTTGAAGCTAAACCTTCTACATCGCATTGAGTTGAAGCTAAGTCATGTGTCTCGCATGGATTTGAAGCTAACTCGTTCGTTTCGCCTCCATTTGAAACTATGTCACTTATATCGCAAGTATTTGAAGCTAAATCATATGTGCCGCATGGATTTGAAGTTGAACCTACTACATCGCATTGATTTGAAGCTAAATCTTGTGTTTCGCATGGATTTGAAGCTAAACCTTCTACATGGCATTGATTTGAAGCTAAATCATTTGTTTCGCATGGATTTGAATCTAAGCCTTGTCCTTCGAATTGATTTGAAGCTAAATCAAGTGTTTCGTATGGATTTGAAGCTAAACTTTCTACATCGCATTGATTTGAAGCTAAATCTTCTACATTCTATTGATTTGAAGCTAAACCTTCTACCTCTTATTGTTTTGAAGCTAAACCTTCTACATCGCAATGATTTGCAGCTAAATCTAGTGTATCGCGTGGATTTGAAGCTAAACCTTCTATATCGCATTGATTTCCAGCTAAATCATGTGTATCGCACGGATTTGAAGCTAAATCTTCTACATCGCATTGATTTGAAGCTAAACCATTTGTTTCACATGGATTTGAAGCTACGCCTTCTACTACGCATTGATTTGAAGCTAAATCATTTGTTTCGCATGGAATTGAAGCTACCTCGTTTGTTCCTCCTGGTTATGAAGCTATATCACTTATATGGCATGGATTTGAAGCTGAGCCTACTACATCGTATTGATTTGAAGCTAAATCTTGTGTATCGCATGGATTTGAAACTAAACCTTCTACATCACATTGATTTGCTGGTAAATCATGAGTTTTGAATGGATTTGAAGCTAACTCGTTCGTTTCGCCTGCAGTTGATTCTACATCACTTATATCGCAAGTATTTGAAGCTAAATCATGTGTATCGCGTGGATTTTGAAGCTAACTCGTTTGATTAGTATGCATTTGAAGCTATATCACTTATACCCCACGTGTTTGAAGCTAAATCATATGTTTCGCGTGGATTTGAAGCTAAACCTTCTACATCGCATTGATTTGCAGCTAAGTCATGTGTCTCGCATGGATTTGAAGCTAACTCGTTCGTTTCGCCACCATTTGAAACTATGTCACTTATATCGCAAGTATTTGAAGCTAAATCATATGTGCCGCATGGATTTGAAGCTGAACCTGCTACATCGCATTGATTTGAAGCTAAATCTTGTGTATCGCATGGATTTGAAGCTAAACCTTCTACATCGCATTGATTTGAAGCTAAATCATTTGTTTCGCATGGATTTGAATCTCAGCCTTGTCCTTCGAATTGATTTGAAGCTAGATCATGTGTTTCGTATGGATTTGAAGCTAAACCTTAACATCGCATTGATTTGAAGCTAAACCTTCTACATTCTATTGATTTGAAGCTAAACCTTCTACCTCTTATTGTTTTGAAGCTAAACCTTCTACATCGCAATGATTTGCAGCTAAATCATGTGTTTCGCATTGATTTGAAGCTAACTCGTTCGTTGCGCATGCAGTTAAATCTAAATAACGTATATCACAAGTATTTGAAGCTAAACCATTTGATTCGCATGGATTTGAAGCTAAGCCTTCTACTTCGCATTTATTGGAAGTTAAATCACGTGTTTTGCATGGATTTGAAGCTAAACCTTCTACATCGCATTGATTTGAAGATAAATCGTGTGTTTCGCATAGATTTGTAGCTAACTCGTTAGTTTCGCATGCAGTTGTAGCTAAATAATTTATATCACAAGTATTTGTAGCTAAACCATTTGTTTCGCATGGATTTGAAGCTACCTCGTTTGTTCCCCTACTTTTGAAGCTATATCACTTATATCGCATGGATTTGAAGCTGAACCTACTACATCGCATTGATTTGAAGTTCAATCTTGTGTGTCGCATGAATTTGAAGCAAACCATCTACATCGCATTTATTTGAAGCTTAATCATGTGTATCGCATGGATTTGAAGCTAAGCCTTCTACATCACATTGATTTGAAGCTAAATCATGTGTATCGCTTGGATTTTGAAGCTAACTCGTTTGATTAGTCTGCATTTGAAGCTATATCACTTATACCCCAAGTGTTTGAAGCTATATCATATGTTTCGCGTGGATTTGAAGCTAAACCTTCTACATCGCATTGAGTTGAAGCTAAGTCATGTGTCTCGCATGGATTTGAAGCTAACTCGTTCGTTTCGCCTCCATTTGAAACTATGTCACTTATATCGCAAGTATTTGAAGCTAAATCATATGTGCCGCATGGATTTGAAGTTGAACCTACTACATCGCATTGATTTGAAGCTAAATCTTGTGTATCGCATGGATTTGAAGCTAAACCTTCTACATGGCATTGATTTGAAGCTAAATCATTTGTTTCGCATGGATTTGAATCTAAGCCTTGTCCTTCGAATTGATTTGAAGCTAAATCAAGTGTTTCGTATGGATTTGAAGCTAAACTTTCTACATCGCATTGATTTGAAGCTAAATCTTCTACATTCTATTGATTTGAAGCTAAACCTTCTACCTCTTATTGTTTTGAAGCTAAACCTTCTACATCGCAATGATTTGCAGCTAAATCTAGTGTATCGCGTGGATTTGAAGCTAAACCTTCTATATCGCATTGATTTCCAGCTAAATCATGTGTATCGCACGGATTTGAAGCTAAATCTTCTACATCGCATTGATTTGAAGCTAAACCATTTGTTTCACATGGATTTGAAGCTACGCCTTCTACTACGCATTGATTTGAAGCTAAATCATTTGTTTCGCATGGAATTGAAGCTACCTCGTTTGTTCCTCCTGGTTATGAAGCTATATCACTTATATGGCATGGATTTGAAGCTGAGCCTACTACATCGTATTGATTTGAAGCTAAATCTTGTGTATCGCATGGATTTTAAACTAAACCTTCTACATCACATTGATTTGCTGCTAAATCATGAGTTTTGAATGGATTTGAAGCTAACTCGTTCGTTTCGCCACCATTTGAAACTATGTCACTTATATCGCAAGTATTTGAAGCTAAATCATATGTGCCGCATGGATTTGAAGCTGAACCTACTACATCGCATTGATTTGAAGCTAAATCTTGTGTATCGCATGGATTTGAAGCTAAACCTTCTACATCGCATTGATTTGAAGCTAAATCATTTGTTTCGCATGGATTTGAATCTCAGCCTTGTCCTTCGAATTGATTTGAAGCTAGATCATGTGTTTCGTATGGATTTGAAGCTAAACCTTCTACATCGCATTGATTTGAAGCTAAATCATTTGTTTCGCATGGATTTGAATCTCAGCCTTCTCCTTCGAATTGATTTGAAGCTAGATCATGTGTTTCGTATGGATTTGAAGCTAAACCTTCTACAACGCATTGATATGAAGCTAAATCATGTGTTTCGCATGCAGTTGAAGCTAAATCATGTCTTTCACAAGTATTTGAAGATGAACCATTTGAATCGCATGGATTTGAACCTCAGCCTTCTACTTCGCACTGATTTGCAGCTAAATAATGTGTTTCGCATGGATTTGAAGCTAAACCTTAACATCGCATTGATTTGAAGCTAAACCTTCTACATTCTATTGATTTGAAGCTAAACCTTCTACCTCTTATTGTTTTGAAGCTAAACCTTCTACATCGCAATGATTTGCAGCTAAATCATGTGATTCGCATTGATTTGAAGCTAACTCGTTCGTTGCGCATGCAGTTAAATCTAAATAACGTATATCACAAGTATTTGAAGCTAAACCATTTGATTCGCATGGATTTGAAGCTACCTCGTTTGTTCCCCCTACTTTTGAAGCTATATCACTTATATCGCATGGATTTGAAGCTGAACCTACTACATCGCATTGATTTGAAGCTAAATCTTGTGTGTCGCATGAATTTGAAGCGAACCATCTACATCGCATTTATTTGAAGCTTAATCATGTGTATCGCATGGATTTGAAGCTAAGCCTTCTACATCACATTGATTTGAAGCTAAATCATGTGTATCGCTTGGATTTTGAAGCTCACTCGTTCGATTAGTCTGCATTTGAAGCTATATCATTTATACCCCAAGTGTTTGAAGCTATATCATATGTTTCGCGTGGATTTGAAGCTAAACCTTCTACATCGCATTGAGTTGTAGCCAAGTCATGTGTCTCGCATGGATTTGAAGCTAAACCTTCTACATCGCATTGATTTGAAGCTAAATCATGTGTTTCGCATGCAGTTGAAGCTAAATCATGTCTTTCACAAGTATTTGAAGATGAACCATTTGAATCGCATTGATTTGAACCCGAGCCTTCTACTTCGCACTGATTTGCAGCTAAATAATGTGATTCGCATGGATTTGAAGCTAAACCTTCTACATCGCATTGATTTGCAGCTGAATCATGTGTTTCGCATGGATTTGAAGCTAAACCTTCTACATCGCATTGATTTGAAGCTAAATCATGTGTTTTGCATGGATTTGAAGCTAACTCGTTCGTTTCGCCTCCATTTGAAACTATATCATTTATATCGCAAGCATTTGAAACTAAATCATATATGCCGCATGGATTTGAAGCTGAACCTACTACATCGCATTGATTTGAAGCTAAATCTTGTGTATCGCATGGATTTGAAGCTAATCCGTCTACATCGCATTGATTTGAAGATAAATCGTGTGTTTCGCATGGATTTGAAGCTAAGCAATGTATATCACAAGTATTTGTAGCTAAACCATTTGTTTCGCATGGATTTGAAGCTACGCCTTCTACTTCGCATTGATTTGAAGCTAAATCATTTGTTTCGCAAGGAATTGAAGCTACCTCGTTTGTTCCTCCTGCTTTTGAAGCTATATCACTTATATCGCATGGATTTGAAGCTGAACCTACTACACCGCATTGATTTGAAGCTAAATCTTGTGTATCGCATGGATTTGAAGCAAACCATCTACATCGCATTGATTTGAAGCCTAATCATGTGTTTCGTATGGATTTGATGGTAACTCGTTTGTATCGCATGCAGTTGCAGCTAAATAATGTATATCACAAGTATTTGTAGCTAAACCATTTGTTTCGCATGGATTTGAAGCTAAACCTTCTACATCGCATTGATTTGAAGCTAAGTCATGTGTCTCGCATGGATTTGAAGCTAACTCGTTCGTTTCGCCTCCATTTGAAACTATGTCACTTATATCGCAAGCATTTGAAGCTAAATCATATGTGCCGCATGGATTTGAAGCTGAACCTACTACATCGCATTGATTTGAAGCTAAATCTTGTGTATCGCATGGATTTGAAGCTAATCCTTCTACATCGCATTGATTTGAAGATAAATCGTGTGTCTCGCATGGATTTGAAGCTAACTCGTTCATTTCGTCTCCATTTGAAACTATGTCACTTATATCGCAAGTATTTGAAGCTAAATCATATGTGCCGCATGGATTTGAAGCTGAACCTACTACATCGCATTGATTTGAAGCTAAATCTTGTGTATCGCATGGATTTGATGCTAAACCTTCTACATCGCATTGATTTGCAGCTGAATCATGTGTTTCGCATCGATTTGAAGCTGAACCTTCTACATCGCATTGATTTGCAGCTAAATCATGTGTATCGCGTGGATTTTGAAGCTAACTCGTTTGATTAGTCTTCATTTGAAGCTATATTACTTACACCCCAAGTGTTTGAAGCTATATCATTTGTTTCGCATGGATTTGAAGCTAAACCTTCTTCATCGCATTGATTTGCAGCTAAATCATGTGTTTCGCATGGATTTGAAGCTAACTCGTTCGTTGCGCATGCAGTTCAATCTAAATAACGTATATCACAAGTATTTGAAGCTAAAACATTTGATTCGCATGGATTTGAAGCTAAGCCTTCTACTTCGCATTAATTGGAAGTTAAATCACGTGTTTTGCATGGTTTTGAAGCAAAACATTCTACATCGCATTGATTTGAAGCTAAATCATGTGTTTCGCATGCAGTTGAAGCTAAATCATGTCTTTCACAAGTATTTGAAGATGAACCATTTGAATCGCATTGATTTGAAACCGAGCCTTCTACTTCGCACTGATTTGCAGCTAAATAATGTGTTTCGCATGGATTTGAAGCTAAACCTTCTACATCGCATTGATTTGCAGCTGAATCATGTGTTTCGCATGGATTTGAAGCTAAACCTTCTACATCGCATTGATTTGAAGCTAAATCGTGTTTCGCATGGATTTGGAGCTAACTCGTTTGTTTCGCATGCAGTTGTAGCTAAATAATGTATATCACAAGTATTTGTAGCTAAACCATTTGTTTCGCATGGATTTGAAGCAACGCCTTCTACTACGCATTGATTTGAAGCTAAATCACTTGTATCGCATGGAATTGAAGCCACCTCGTTTGTTCCTCCAGCTTTTAAAGCTATATCACTTATATCGCAAGTATTTGAAGCTAAATCATATGTGGCGCATGGATTTGAAGCTGAACCTTCTACATCGCATTGATTTGAAGCTAAATCTTGTGTATCGCATGGATTTGAATCTAAACCTTCTACATCGCATTGATTTGCAGCTAAATCATGTGTTTCGCATGGATTTGAAGCTAACTCGTTCGTTTCGACTCCATTTGAAACTATGTCACTTATATCGCAAGTATTTGAAGCTAAATCATATGTGCCGCATGGATTTGAAGCTGAACATACTACATCGCATTGATTAGAAGCTAAATCTTGTGTATTGCACGGATTTGAAGCTAAACCTTCTACTTCGCATTGATTTGAAGATAAACCATTTGTTTCACATGGATTTGAAGCTACGCCTTCTACTACGCATTGATTTGAAGCTAAATCATTTGTTTCGCATGGAATTGAAGCTACCTCGTTTGTTCCTCCTGCTTTTGATGCTATATCACTTATATCGCATGGATTTGAAGCTGAGCCTACTACATCGCATTGATTTGCTGCTAAATCATGAGTTTTGAATGGATTTGAAGCTAACTCGTTCGTTTCGCCTGCAGTTGATTCTACATCACTTATATCGCAAGTATTTGCAGCTAAACCATTTGATTCGCATGGATTTAAAGCTAAACCTTCTACATCCCATGGATTTGAAGCTAAATCATGTGTTTGGCATGGATTTCAAGCTAAACCTTCTGCATTGCATTGATTTGCAGCTGAATCATGTGTTTCGCATGGATTTGAAGCTAACTCGTTCGTTTCGCCTGTATTTGAAGCTAGATCACTTATATCGCAAGTGTTTGAAGCTAAATCATGTGTTTCGTTTGGATTTGAAGCTAAACCTTCTGCATCGCATTGATTTGCAGCTGAATCATGTGTTTCGCATGGATTTGAAGCTAACTCGTTCGTTTCGCCTGTATTTGAAGCTAGATCACTTATATCGCAAGTATTTGAAGCTAAATCATGTGTTTCGTTTGGATTTGAAGCTGAACCTTCTACATCGTATTGATTTGAAGCTAAATCGTGTGTTTCGCATGGATTTGGAGCTAACTCGTTTGTTTCGCATGCAGTTGTAGCTAAGTAATGTATATCACAAGTATTTGTAGCTAAACAATTTGTTTCGCATGGATTTGAAGCTACGCCTTCTACTTCGCATTGATTTGAAGCTAAATCATTTGTTTCGCATGGAATTGAAGCTACCTCGTTTGTTCCTCCAGCTTTTAAAGCTATATCACTTACATCGCAAGTATTTGAAGCTAAATCATATGTGACGCATGGATTTGAAGCTGAACCTTCTACATCGCATTGATTTGAAGCTAAATCTTGTGTATCGCATGGATTTGAAGCTAAACCTTCTACATTACATTGATTTGCAGCTAAATCATGTGTTTTGCATGGATTTGAAGCTAACTCGTTCGTTTCGCCTCCATTTGAAACTATATCACTTATATCGCAAGTATTTGAAGCTAAATCATATGTCCCGCATGGATTTGAAGCTGAACCTACTACATCGCATTGATTTGAAGCTAAATCGTGTGTTTCGCATGGATTTGAAGCTAAACGTTAGTTTCGCATGCAGTTGTAGCTAAGTAATGTATATCACAAGTATTTGTAGCTAAACCATTTGTTTCGCATGGATTTGAAGCTACGCCTTCTACTTCGCATTGATTTGAAGCTGAATCATTTGTTTCGCATGGAATTGAAGCTACCTCGTTTGTTCCTCCTGCTTTTGAAGCTACATCACTTATATCGCATGGTTTTGAAGCTAAACCTACTACATCACATTGATTTCAAGCTAAATCTTGTGTATCGCATGGATTTGAAGCAAACCATCTACATCGCATTGATTTGATGCTTAATCATGTGTTTCGTATGGATTTGATGCTAACTCGTTTGTTTCGCATGCAGTTGTAGCTAAATCATGTCTTTCACAAGTATTTGATGATGAACCATTTGAATCGCATGGATTTGAACGTGAGCCTTCTACTTCGCACTGATTTGCAGGTAAATAATGTGTTTCGCATGGATTTGAAGCTAAACCTTCTACATCCCATGGATTTGAAGCTAAATCATGTATTTGGCATGGATTTCAAGCTAAACCTTCTGCATCGCATTGATATGCAGCTGAATCATTTGTTTCGCATGGATTTGAAGCTAACTCGTTCGTTTCGCCTGTCTTTGAAGCTAGATCACTTATATCGCAAGTATTTGAAGCTAAATCATGTGTTTCGTTTGGATTTGAAGCAACGCCTTCTACTTCGCATTGATTTGAAACTAAATCATTTGTTTCGCATGGAATTGAAGCCACCTCGTTTGTTCC
The DNA here is from genome assembly GCF_051020955.1 of Megalopta genalis. Classification (NCBI taxonomy): domain Eukaryota; kingdom Metazoa; phylum Arthropoda; class Insecta; order Hymenoptera; family Halictidae; genus Megalopta; species Megalopta genalis. The sequence goes on from NW_027477419.1 coordinate 24,820, forward strand.
TCCAGCTTTTGAAGCTAGATCACTTATATCGCAAGTATTTGAAGCTAAATCATGTGTTTCGTTTGGATTTGAAGCAACGCCTTCTACTTCGCATTGATTTGAAACTAAATCATTTGTTTCGCATGGAATTGAAGCCACCTCGTTTGTTCCTCCAGCTTTTGAAGCTAGATCACTTATATCGCAAGTATTTGAAGCTAAATCATGTGTTTCGCTTGGATTTGAAGCCAAACCTTCTACATCGCATTGATTTAAAGCAAAATCTTGTGTATCGCATGGATTTGAAGCTAAACCTTCTACATCGCATTGATTTGCAGCTAAATCATGTGTTTCGCATGGATTTGACGCTAACTCGTTCGTTTCGCCTGCAGTTGAATCTACATTACTTATATCGCTAGTATTTGAAGCTAAATCATGTGTATCGCGTGGATTTTGAAGCTAACTCGTTTGATTAGTCTGCATTTGAAGCTATATCACTTATACCCCAAGTGTTTGAAGCTAAATCATATATTTCGCGTGAATTTGAAGCTAAACCTTGTACATCGTATTGATTTGAAGCTAAATCATGTGTCTCCATGAATTTGAAGCTAAGCCTTCTACATCACATTGATTTCCAGCTAAATCATTTGTTTCGCATGGAATTGAAGCTACCTCGCTTGTTCCTACAGCTTTTGAAGCTATATCACTTATATCGCAATTATTTGAATCTTAATTATATATGCCGCATGGATTTGAAGCTGAACCTACTACATCGCATTAATTTGAAGCTAAATATTTTGTATCGCATGGATTTGAAGCTAAACCTTCTACATCGCATTGATTTGAAGACAAATCGTGTGTTTCGCATGGATTTGAAGCTAAGCCATCTACTTCGCTTTCATTTGAAGCTAAATCACTTGTTTCGCATGGATTTGAATCTAAGCCTTGTCCTTCGAATTGATTTGAAGCTAAATCATGTGTTTCGTATGGATTTGAAGCTAAACCTTCTACATCGCATTGATTTGAAGCTAAATCATGTGTCTCGCATGGAATTGAAGCTACCTCGTTTGTTCCTACAGTATTTGAAGCTATATCACTTATATCGCAAGTATTTGATTTAAATCAATTGTTTCGAATGGATTAGAAGATAATTCTCCTACATCGTATTGATTTGAAGGCAAATCATGTGTTTCGCATGGATTTGAGGCTAATCCTTCTACTAAGAATTGACTTGAAAATAAATCATTTGCTTCGCATGGATTTGAAGAAAATCGTGTGCTTCGTCTGCATTTGAAGCTATATCATTCATATCGAGAGTATTTGATGCTCAATCATTTGTTTCGCTCAGATTTGAAGCTAAACCTTCTACATCGCATTGATTTGAACCTAAATCATGTGTTTCGCACGGATGTGAAGCTAACTCGATTGTTTTTTCTGCATTTGAAGCTGTTTCATTTATATCGCAAGTATTTGAAGCTAACTCGTTTGTTTCGCATGCATTTGAAGCTGTATCCCTTATATTCGCAAGTATTTGAAGCTAAATCATTCGTTTCGCATGGATTTGAAGGTAAGCCCTCTACTTCGCATTGATTTGAAGCTAAATCATGTGTTTCGCATGGATTTGAAGCTAACTCGTTTGTTTCGTCTGTATTTGAAGCTATATCACTTATATCGCGAGTATTTGATGTTAAATCAGTTGTGTCGCATGGATTTGAAGCTAACCCTTCTACTTCGCATTGATTTGAAGCTATATCATGTGTTTCGCTTGGACTTGAAGCTAACTCGTTTGTTTCGCACGCAGTTGAAGCTAAATCATGTATATCACAAGTAATTGAAGGTAAACCATTTGTTTCGCATGGATTTGAAGCTAACCCTTCTACTTGGCATTGAAATGAAGCTAAATCATGTGTTTTGCATGGATTTGAAGCTACTCCTTCTACTAAGAATTGACTTGAAAATAAATCATTTGCTTCGCATGGATTTGAAGAAAATCGTGTGCTTCGTCTGCTTTTGAAGCTATATCACTCATATCGAGAGTATTTGAAGCTGAGTCATTTGTTTCGCTCAGATTTGAAGCTAAACCTTCTACATCGCATTGATTTGAAGCTAAATCATGGGTTTCGCACGGATGTGAATCTAACTCGTTTGTTTTGTCTGCATTTGAAGCTGTTTCATTTATATCGCAAGTATTTGAAGCTAACTCGTTTGTTTCGCATGCATTTGAAGCTGTATCCCTTATATTCGCAAGTATTTGAAGCTAAATCATTCGTTTCGCATGGATTTGAAGCTAAGCCCTCTACTTCGCACTGATTTGAAGCTAAATCATGTGTTTCGCATGGATTTGAAGCTAACTCGTTTGTTTCGTCTGTATTTGAAGCTATATCACTTATATCGCGAGTATTTGCTGTTAAATCAGTTGTGTCGCATGGATTTGAAGCTAACTCATTTGTTTCGCCTGCATTTAAAGCTACTTCATTTATATCGCAACTATTTGAAGCTAAATGATTTGTTTCGCATGGATTTGATGCTATGCCTTCTACGTCGCATTGATTTGCATCTAAATCATGTGTGTCTCATGGATTTGAAACTAACTCGTTCGGTTCGCCTGCATATGAATCTATATCATTTATATCGCAATTATTTGAAACTAAATCTTTCGTTTCGCATGGATTTGAAGATAAGCCTTCTACATCGCATTGATTTGAAGATAAATCGTGCGTTTCGCATGGATTTGAAGCTAAGCACTGTATATCACAATTATTTGTAGCTAAACCATTTGTTTCGCATGGATTTGAAGCTACGCCTTCTACTTCGCATTGATTTGAAGCTAAATCATTTGTTTCGCAAGGAATTGAAGCTACCTCGTTTGTTCCTGCTGCTTTTGAAGCTATATCACTTATATCGCATGGATTTGAAGCTGAACCTACTACATCACATTGATTTGAAGCTAAATCTTGTGTATCGCATGGATTTGAAGCAAACCATCTACATCGCATTGATTTGAAGCTTAATCATGTGTTTCGTATGGATTTGAAGCTACCTCGTTTGTTCCTCCAGCTTTTGAAGCTATATCACTTATATCGCAAGTATTTGAAGCTAAATCATATGTGTCGTATGGATTTGAAGCAGAACCTTCTACATCGCATTGATTTGCAGCTAAATCATGTGTTTCGCATGGATTTGAAGCTAACTCGTTCGTTGCGCATGCAGTTAAATCTAAATTACGTATATCACAAGTATATGTAGCTAAATCATTTGTTTCGCATGGATTTGAATCTAAGCCTTGTACTTCGAGTTGATTTGAAGCAACATCATGTGTTTCGAATGGATTTGAAGCTAAACCTTCTACATCGCATTGATTTGAAGCTAAATTATGTGTTTCGCTTGGATTTGAAGCTAAATCTTCTACATCGCATTGATTTGAAGCTAAATCATGCGTTTCGCATGGCTTGTAGAAGCTAACCCGTTTGTTTCGTCAGCATTTGAAGCTATATCACTTATATCGCAATTATCTGATGAAAAATCACTTGTTTTTCATGTATTTGAAGCCTAGCCGTCTACTTCGCATTGATTTGAAGTTAAATCATTTGTTACGCTTGGATTTGAAGCTAACTCGTTTGTTTCGCATTCATTTGAAATTATATCACTTACATCGCATGTATCTGATGCTAAATCATTTGTGTCGCATGGATTTGAAGCTAAACCTTCTACATCGCATTGATTTGTAGCTAAACCTTCTACATTCTATTGATTTGAAGCTACGCCTTCTACTTCGCATTGATTTGAAGCTAAATCATTTGTTTCGCATGGAATTGAAGCTACCTCGTTTGTTCCTCCAGCATTTGAAGCTATTTCACTTATATCGCATGGATTTGAAGCTGAACCTACTATATCGCATTGATTTGAAGCTAAATCTTGTGTATCGCATGGATTTGAAGAAAACTATCTACATCGCATTGATTTGAAGCTTAATCATTTGTTTCGCATGGATTTGAAGCTAACTCGTTCGTTTCGCCTGTCTTTGAAGCTAGATCACTTATATCGCAAGTATTTGAAGCTAAATCATGTGTTTCGTTTGGATTTGAAGCAACGCCTTCTACTTCGCATTGATTTGAAACTAAATCATTTGTTTCGCATGGAATTGAAGCCACCTCGTTTGTTCCTCCAGCTTTTGAAGCTAGATCACTTATATCGCAAGTATTTGAAGCTAAATCATGTGTTTCGTTTGGATTTGAAGCAACGCCTTCTACTTCGCATTGATTTGAAACTAAATCATTTGTTTCGCATGGAATTGAAGCCACCTCGTTTGTTCCTCCAGCTTTTGAAGCTAGATCACTTATATCGCAAGTATTTGAAGCTAAATCATGTGTTTCGCTTGGATTTGAAGCCAAACCTTCTACATCGCATTGATTTAAAGCAAAATCTTGTGTATCGCATGGATTTGAAGCTAAACCTTCTACATCGCATTGATTTGCAGCTAAATCATGTGTTTCGCATGGATTTGACGCTAACTCGTTCGTTTCGCCTGCAGTTGAATCTACATTACTTATATCGCTAGTATTTGAAGCTAAATCATGTGTATCGCGTGGATTTTGAAGCTAACTCGTTTGATTAGTCTTCATTTGAAGCTATATCACTTACACCCCAAGTGTTTGAAGCTATATCATTTGTTTCGCATGGATTTGAAGCTAAACCTTCTTCATCGCATTGATTTGCAGCTAAATCATGTGTTTCGCATGGATTTGAAGCTAACTCGTTCGTTGCGCATGCAGTTCAATCTAAATAACGTATATCACAAGTATTTGAAGCTAAACCATTTGATTCGCTTGGATTTGAAGCTAATCCTTCTACTTCGCATTAATTGATAGTTAAATCACGTGTTTTGCATGGATTTGAAGCTAAACCTTCTACATTGCATTGATTTGAAGCTAAATCATGTGTTTCGCATGCAGTTGAATCTAAATCATGTCTTTCACAAGTATTTGAAGATGAACCATTTGAATCGCATTGATTTGAAACCGAGCCTTCTACTTCGCACTGATTTGCAGCTAAATAATGTGTTTCGCATGGATTTGAAGCTAAACCTTCTACATCGCATTGATTTGCAGCTGAATCATGTGTTTCGCATGGATTTGAAGCTAAACCTTCTACATCGCATTGATTTGAAGCTAAATCATGTGTTTTGCATGGATTTGAAGCTAACTCGTTCGTTTCGCCTCCATTTGAAACTATATCACTTATTTCGCAAGCATTTGAAGCTAAATCATATGTGCCGCATGGATTTGAAGCTGAACCTACTACATCGCATTGATTTGAAGCTAAATCTTGTGTATCGCATGGATTTGAAGCTAATCCTTCTACATCGCATTGATTTGAAGATAAATCGTGCGTTTCGCATGGATTTGAAGCTAAGCACTGTATATCACAATTATTTGTAGCTAAACCATTTGTTTCGCATGGATTTGAAGCTACGCCTTCTACTTCGCATTGATTTGAAGCTAAATCATTTGTTTCGCAAGGAATTGAAGCTACCTCGGTTGTTCCTGCTGCTTTTGAAGCTATATCACTTATATCGCATGGATTTGAAGCTGAACCTACTACATCACATTGATTTGAAGCTAAATCTTGTGTATCGCATGGATTTGAAGCAAACCATCTACATCGCATTGATTTGAAGCTTAATCATGTGTTTCGTATGGATTTGAAGCTACCTCGTTTGTTCCTCCAGCTTTTGAAGCTATATCACTTATATCGCAAGTATTTGAAGCTAAATCATATGTGTCGTATGGATTTAAAGCAGAACCTTCTACATCGCATTGATTTGAAGGTAAATCTAGTGTATCGCATGGATTTGAAGCTAAACCTTCTACTACGCATTGATTTGAAATTAAATCATTTGTTTCGCATGGAATTGAAGCTACCTCGTTTGTTCCTCTTGCTTTTGAAGCTATATCACTTATATCGCATGGATTTGAAGCTGAGCCTACTACATCGCATTGATTTGCTGCTAAATCATGAGTTTTGAATGGATTTGAAGCTAACTCGTTCGTGTCGCCTGCAGTTGATTCTACATCACTTATATCGCAAGTATTTGAAGCTAAATCATGTGTATCGCGTGGATTTTGAATCTAACTCGTTTGATTAGTCTACATTTGAAGCTATATCACTTATACCCCAAGTGTTTGAAGCTAAATCATATGTTTCGCGTGGATATGAAGCTAAACCTTCTACATCGCATTGATTTGAAGCTAAACCTGCTGCATCTTATTGATTTGAAGCTAAATCATGTGTTTCGCATGGATTTGAAGCTAACCCGCTTGTTTCGTCAGCATTTGAAGCTAAATCTTCTACATCGCATTGATTTGAAGCTAAATTATGTGTTTCGCTTGGATTTGAAGCTAAATCTTCTACATCGCATTGATTTGAAGCTAAATCATGTGTTTCGCTTGGATTTGAAGCTAACTCGTTCGTTGCGCATGCAGTTAAATCTAAATAACGTATATCACAGGTATTTGTACCGAAACCATTTGCTTCGAATGGATTTGAAGCTAAACCTTCTACATCGCATTTATTTGAATCTTATTCGTGTATTTTGCATGAATTTGAAGCTAACTCGTTTGTTTCGCCTGCAATTGAAGCTATACCACTTATATCGCAAGTATATGACGCTGAATCATTTGTGTCGCATCGATTTGAAGCTAAACTTTCTACATCGCATTGATTTGAAACTAAATCATGTGTTTCGCTTGGATTTGAAGATAAATCTTCTACATCGCATTGATTTGCAGCTAAATCATGTGTTTCGCATGGATTTGAAGCTAACTCGTTCGTTGCGCATGCAGTTAAATCTAAATTACGTATATCACAAGTATATGTAGCTAAACCATTTGTTTCGCATGGATTTGAATCTAAGCCTTGTACTTCGAGTTGATTTGAAGCAACATCATGTGTTTCGAATGGATTTGAAGCTAAACCTTCTACATCGCATTGATTTGAAGCTAAATTATGTGTTTCGCTTGGATTTGAAGCTAAATCTTCTACATCGCATTGATTTGAAGCTAAATCATGCGTTTCGCATGGCTTGTAGAAGCTAACCCGTTTGTTTCGTCAGCATTTGAAGCTATATCACTTATATCGCAATTATCTGATGAAAAATCACTTGTTTTTCATGTATTTGAAGCCTAGCCGTCTACTTCGCATTGATTTGAAGTTAAATCATTTGTTACGCTTGGATTTGAAGCTAACTCGTTTGTTTCGCCTGCATTTGAATCTATATCACTTATATCGCTAGTATATGAAGCTAAATAATTTGTGTCGCTTGGATTTAATGCTAAGCCTTCTACATCGCATTGATTTGCAGCTAAATCATGTGTTTCGCATGAATGTAATGCTAAACCATGTGATTCGCATGGATTTGACGCTATCTCGTTTGTTCCGGCTGCATTTGAAGCTATATCACTTATATTCGCAAGTATTTGAAACTAAACCATTCATTTCGCATGGATTTGAAGCTAATCCTTCTACTTCGCTTTGACTTGAAGTTAAATCATGTGTTTCTCATAGATTTGAATATAACTCGTTTGGTTCGCATGCAGTGGAAGCTATATCACTTATATTCGCAAGTATTTGAAGCCAAATCATTCGGTTCGCATGGATTTGAAGCTAAGCCTTCTACTTCACATTGATTTGAAGCTAAATCATGTGTTTTGCATGGATTTGAAGATAACTCGTTTGTTTCGCATGCAGTTGAAGCTAAATCATGTATGTCACAAATATTTGATGCTAAACCATTTGTTTCGCATGGATTTAAAGCTATGCCTTCTACTTCGCATTGATTTGAAACGAAATCATGTGTTTTGCTTGGATTTGAAGCCTACGCGTTTGTTTCACCTGCACTTGAAGCAAAATCATGTATATCACAAGTATTTGAAGCTAAACCATTTGTTTCGCATGGATTTGAAGATGATCCTTCTACTTCGCATTAATTTGAAGCTAAATCATGTGTTTCGCATGGATTTGAAGCTATTGCGTTTGTTTCGCCTGCATTTGAAGCTAATTCATGTATAACACAAGTATTTGAAGCTAAACCATGTGTTTCGCATGTATTTGAAGCTAAATCATGTGTTTCGTATCGATTGGAAGCTTACTTGATTGTTTCGCCTGCATTTGAAGTTACATCACTTATATTCGCAAGTATTTGAAACTTAATGATTCGCTTCGCATGGATTTGAAGCTAAACCTTGTACTTCGCATTGATTTGAAGTAAATCACGTGTTTCGCATGGATATGAAGATAACTCGTTTGTTTCGCCTATATTTGAAGCTATATAACTTATATGGCAAGCATTTGAAGCTAATTCATTTTTGTCGCATATATTTGAACCTAAATCTTCTACTTCGCATGGATTTGATGCTAAATAATGTGTTTCGCATGGATTTGATGCTAACTCGATTGTTTCGCATGGATTTGAAGATAAACCTCCAACTTCGCATTGATTTAAATCTAACTCGTTTGTTTCGCATGCAGTTGATCTAAATCATGTGTTTCGTATGGACTTGAAGCTAACTCGTTTGCTTCGCATGCAGCTGAAGCTATATCACCTATATCCGAAGTGTTTGAAGCTCAATCGTTTGTTCCGCATGGATTTGAAGCTAATCCTTCTACTTCGCATTGATTTGAAGCTACATCATGTGTATCGCAAGGATTTTGAAGCTACCTCGTTAGTTGCGCATGCAGTTAATTCTAAATTACGTATTTCACAAGTATTTGTAGCTAAACCATTTGTTTCGCATGGATTTGAATCTAAGCCTTGTACTTCGAGTTGATTTGAAGCCAAATCATGTGTTTCGCTTGGATTTGAAGCTAACTCGTTCGTTGCGCATGCAGTTAAATCTAAATAACGTATATCACAAGTATTTGTACCTAAACCATTTGCTTCGAATGGATTAGGAGCTAAACCTTCTACATCGCATTGATTTGAAGCTTATTCGTGTTTATTGCATGGATTTGAAGCTAACTCGTTTGTTTCCCCTGCATTTGAAGCTATATCAATTATATCGCAATTATCAGATTCTAAATCATTTTTTTCGCATGGATTTGAAGTTAAACCTTCTACATCGCATTGATTTGCAGCTAAATCATGTGTTTCGCATGGACTTGAAGCTAACTCGTTTGCTTCGCATGCAGCTGAAGCTGTATCACCTATATCCGAAGTGTTTGAAGCTCAATCGTTTGTGCCGAATGGATTTGAAGCTAATCCTACTACTTCGCATTGATTTGAAACTACATCATGTGTATCGCATGGATTTTGAAGCTAACTCGTCTGATTCGTCTGCATTTGAAGCTATATCAATTATATCCCAAGCGTTTGAAGCTAAATTATTTGTTTCGCGTGGATTTGAAGCTAAACCTTCTATATCGCATTGATTTGAAGCTAAATCATGTGTATCGCTTGGATTTGAAGCTAACTCATTTGTTTCCTCAGCATTAGAAGCTATATAACTTATATCGCAAGCATCTGAAGCTATATCATTTGTTTCCCATGGATTTGAAGCTAAATCTTCTACATTGCATTGATTTGCAGCTAAGTCATGTGTTTCGCATGCATTTGAAGCTAACTCGTTTGTTTCCCCTGCATTTGAAGCTATATCACTTATACCGCACGTATCTGACGCTAAATCATTTGTGTCGCATGGAATTGAAGCTAAACCTTCTACATCGCATTGATTTGAAGCTAAACCTTCTACATCGCATTGATTTGAAGCTAAATTATGTGTTTCGCATGGAGTTGAAGCTAACTCGTTTGTTTCGCATTCATTTGAAATTATATCACTTACATCGCATGTATCTGATGCTAAATCATTTGTGTCGCATGGATTTGAAGCTAAACCTTCTACATCGCATTGATTTGTATCTAAACCTTCTACATTCTATTGATTTGAAGCTACGCCTTCTACTTCGCATTGATTTGAAGCTAAATCATTTGTTTCGCATGGAATTGAAGCTACCTCGTTTGTTCCTCCAGCATTTGAAGCTATTTCACTTATATCGCATGGATTTGAAGCTGAACCTACTATATCGCATTGATTTGAAGCTAAATCTTGTGTATCGCATGGATTTGAAGAAAACTATCTACATCGCATTGATTTGAAGCTTAATCATTTGTTTCGCATGGATTTGATGCTAACTCGTTTGTTTCGTATGCAGTTGTAGCTAAATAATGTATATCACAAGTATTTGTAGCTAAACAATTTGTTTCCCATGAATTTGAAGCTAAGCCTTCTACTTCGCATTGATTTGAAGCTAAATCATTTGTTTCGCATGGATTTGAAGCTAACTCGTTCGTTTCGCCTGTCTTTGAAGCTAGATCACTTATATCGCAAGTATTTGAAGCTATATCATGTGTTTCGTTTGGATTTGAAGCAACGCCTTCTACTTCGCATTGATTTGAAACTAAATCATTTGTTTCGCATGGAATTGAAGCCACCTCGTTTGTTCCTCCAGCTTTTGAAGCTAGATCACTTATATCGCAAGTATTTGAAGCTAAATCATGTGTTTCGCTTGGATTTGAAGCCAAACCTTCTGCATCGCATTGATTTAAAGCAAAATCTTGTGTATCGCATGGATTTGAAGCTAAACCTTCTACATCGCATTGATTTGCAGCTAAATCATGTGTTTCGCATGGATTTGACGCTAACTCGTTCGTTTCGCCTGCAGTTGAATCTACATTACTTATATCGCTAGTATTTGAAGCTAAATCATGTGTATCGCGTGGATTTTGAAGCTAACTCGTTTGATTAGTCTTCATTTGAAGCTATATCACTTACACCCCAAGTGTTTGAAGCTATATCATTTGTTTCGCATGGATTTGAAGCTAAACCTTCTTCATCGCATTGATTTGCAGCTAAATCATGTGTTTTGCATGGATTTGAAGCTAAGCCTTCTACTTCGCATTCATTTGAAGCTAAATCATTTGTTTCGCATGGATTTGAATCTAAGCCTTGTCCTTCGAATTGATTTGAATCTAAATCATGTGTTTCGTATGGATTTGAAGCTAAACCTTCTACATCGCATTGATTTGATGCTAAACCTTCTATATTCTATTGATTTGAAGCTAAACCTTCTTCATCGCATTGTTTTGCAGCTAAATCATGTGTTTCGCATGGATTTGAAGCTAACTCGTTCGTTGCGCATGCAGTTCAATCTAAATAACGTATATCACAAGTATTTGAAGCTAAACCATTTGATTCGCATGGATTTGAAGCTAAGCCTTCTACTTCGCATTAATTGGAAGTTAAATCACGTGTTTTGCATGGATTTGAAGCTAAACCTTCTACATTGCATTGATTTGAAGCTAAATCATGTGTTTCGCATGCAGTTGAATCTAAATCATGTCTTTCACAAGTATTTGAAGATGAACCATTTGAATCGCATTGATTTGAAACCGAGCCTTCTACTTCGCACTGATTTGCAGCTAAATAATGTGTTTCGCATGGATTTGAAGCTAAACCTTCTACATCGCATTGATTTGCAGCTGAATCATGTGTTTCGCATGGATTTGAAGCTAAACCTTCTACATCGCATTGATTTGAAGCTAAATCATGTGTTTTGCATGGATTTGAAGCTAACTCGTTCGTTTCGCCTCCATTTGAAACTATATCACTTATTTCGCAAGCATTTGAAGCTAAATCATATGTGCCGCATGGATTTGAAGCTGAACCTACTACATCGCATTGATTTGAAGCTGAATCTTGTGTATCGCATGGATTTGAAGCTAATCCTTCTACATCGCATTGATTTGAAGATAAATCGTGCGTTTCGCATGGATTTGAAGCTAAGCACTGTATATCACAATTATTTGTAGCTAAACCATTTGTTTCGCATGGATTTGAAGCTACGCCTTCTACTTCGCATTGATTTGAAGCTAAATCATTTGTTTCGCAAGGAATTGAAGCTACCTCGGTTGTTCCTGCTGCTTTTGAAGCTATATCACTTATATCGCATGGATTTGAAGCTGAACCTACTACATCACATTGATTTGAAGCTAAATCTTGTGTATCGCATGGATTTGAAGCAAACCATCTACATCGCATTGATTTGAAGCTTAATCATGTGTTTCGTATGGATTTGAAGCTACCTCGTTTGTTCCTCCAGCTTTTGAAGCTATATCACTTATATCGCAAGTATTTGAAGCTAAATCATATGTGTCGTATGGATTTAAAGCAGAACCTTCTACATCGCATTGATTTGAAGGTAAATCTAGTGTATCGCATGGATTTGAAGCTAAACCTTCTACTACGCATTGATTTGAAATTAAATCATTTGTTTCGCATGGAATTGAAGCTACCTCGTTTGTTCCTCTTGCTTTTGAAGCTATATCACTTATATCGCATGGATTTGAAGCTGAGCCTACTACATCGCATTGATATGCTGCTAAATCATGAGTTTTGAATGGATTTGAAGCTAACTCGTTCGTGTCGCCTGCAGTTGATTCTACCTCACTTATATCGCAAGTATTTGAAGCTAAATCATGTGTATCGCGTGGATTTTGAATCTAACTCGTTTGATTAGTCTACATTTGAAGCTATATCACTTATACCCCAAGTGTTTGAAGCTAAATCATATGTTTCGCGTGGATATGAAGCTAAACCTTCTACATCGCATTGATTTGAAGCTAAACCTGCTGCATCTTATTGATTTGAAGCTAAATCATGTGTTTCGCATGGATTTGAAGCTAACCCGCTTGTTTCGTCAGCATTTGAAGCTAAATCTTCTACATCGCATTGATTTGAAGCTAAATTATGTGTTTCGCTTGGATTTGAAGCTAAATCTTCTACATCGCATTGATTTGAAGCTAAATCATGTGTTTCGCTTGGATTTGAAGCTAACTCGTTCGTTGCGCATGCAGTTAAATCTAAATTACGTATATCACAAGTATATGTAGCTAAACCATTTGTTTCGCATGGATTTGAATCTAAGCCTTGTACTTCGAGTTGATTTGAAGCAACATCATGTGTTTCGAATGGATTTGAAGCTAAACCTTCTACATCGCATTGATTTGAAGCTAAATTATGTGTTTCGCTTGGATTTGAAGCTAAATCTTCTACATCGCATTGATTTGAAGCTAAATCATGCGTTTCGCATGGCTTGTAGAAGCTAACCCGTTTGTTTCGTCAGCATTTGAAGCTATATCACTTATATCGCAATTATCTGATGAAAAATCACTTGTTTTTCATGTATTTGAAGCCTAGCCGTCTACTTCGCATTGATTTGAAGTTTAATCATTTGTTACGCTTGGATTTAAAGCTAACTCGTTTGTTTCGCCTGCATTTGAATCTATATCACTTATATCGCTAGTATATGAAGCTAAATAATTTGTGTCGCTTGGATTTAATGCTAAGCCTTCTACATCGCATTGATTTGCAGCTAAATCATGTGTTTCGCATGAATGTAATGCTAAACCATGTGATTCGCATGGATTTGACGCTATCTCGTTTGTTCCGGCTGCATTTGAAGCTATATCACTTATATTCGCAAGTATTTGAAACTAAACCATTCATTTCGCATGGATTTGAAGCTAATCCTTCTACTTCGCTTTGACTTGAAGTTAAATCATGTGTTTCTCATAGATTTGAATATAACTCGTTTGGTTCGCATGCAGTGGAAGCTATATCACTTATATTCGCAAGTATTTGAAGCCAAATCATTCGGTTCGCATGGATTTGAAGCTAAGCCTTCTACTTCACATTGATTTGAAGCTAAATCATGTGTTTTGCATGGATTTGAAGATAACTCGTTTGTTTCGCATGCAGTTGAAGCTAAATCATGTATGTCACAAATATTTGATGCTAAACCATTTGTTTCGCATGGATTTAAAGCTATGCATTCTACTTCGCATTGATTTGAAACGAAATCATGTGTTTTGCTTGGATTTGAAGCCTACGCGTTTGTTTCACCTGCACTTGAAGCAAAATCATGTATATCACAAGTATTTGAAGCTAAACCATTTGTTTCGCATGGATTTGAAGATAAACCTCCAACTTCGCATTGATTTAAATCTAACTCGTTTGTTTCGCATGCAGTTGATCTAAATCATGTGTTTCGTATGGACTTGAAGCTAACTCGTTTGCTTCGCATGCAGCTGAAGCTATATCACCTATATCCGAAGTGTTTGAAGCTCAATCGTTTGTTCCGCATGGATTTGAAGCTAATCCTTCTACTTCGCATTGATTTGAAGCTACATCATGTGTATCGCAAGGATTTTGAAGCTACCTCGTTAGTTGCGCATGCAGTTAATTCTAAATTACGTATTTCACAAGTATTTGTAGCTAAACCATTTGTTTCGCATGGATTTGAATCTAAGCCTTGTACTTCGAGTTGATTTGAAGCCAAATCATGTGTTTCGCTTGGATTTGAAGCTAACTCGTTCGTTGCGCATGCAGTTAAATCTAAATAACGTATATCACAAGTATTTGTACCTAAACCATTTGCTTCGAATGGATTAGGAGCTAAACCTTCTACATCGCATTGATTTGAAGCTTATTCGTGTTTATTGCATGGATTTGAAGCTAACTCGTTTGTTTCCCCTGCATTTGAAGCTATATCAATTATATCGCAATTATCAGATTCTAAATCATTTTTTTCGCATGGATTTGAAGTTAAACCTTCTACATCGCATTGATTTGCAGCTAAATCATGTGTTTCGCATGGACTTGAAGCTAACTCGTTTGCTTCGCATGCAGCTGAAGCTGTATCACCTATATCCGAAGTGTTTGAAGCTCAATCGTTTGTGCCGAATGGATTTGAAGCTAATCCTACTACTTCGCATTGATTTGAAACTACATCATGTGTATCGCATGGATTTTGAAGCTAACTCGTCTGATTCGTCTGCATTTGAAGCTATATCAATTATATCCCAAGCGTTTGAAGCTAAATTATTTGTTTCGCGTGGATTTGAAGCTAAACCTTCTATATCGCATTGATTTGAAGCTAAATCATGTGTATCGCTTGGATTTGAAGCTAACTCATTTGTTTCCTCAGCATTAGAAGCTATATAACTTATATCGCAAGCATCTGAAGCTATATCATTTGTTTCCCATGGATTTGAAGCTAAATCTTCTACATTGCATTGATTTGCAGCTGAATCATGTGTTTCGCATGCATTTGAAGCTAACTCGTTTGTTTCCCCTGCATTTGAAGCTATATCACTTATATCGCAAGTATCTGACGCTAAATCATTTGTGTCGCATGGAATTGAAGCTAAACCTTCTACATCGCATTGATTTGAAGCTAAACCTTCTACATCGCATTGATTTGAAGCTAAATTATGTGTTTCGCATGGAGTTGAAGCTAACTCGTTTGTTTCGCATTCATTTGAAATTATATCACTTACATCGCATGTATCTGATGCTAAATCATTTGTGTCGCATGGATTTGAAGCTAAACCTTCTACATCGCATTGATTTGTATCTAAACCTTCTACATTCTATTGATTTGAAGCTACGCCTTCTACTTCGCATTGATTTGAAGCTTAATCATTTGTTTCGCATGGATTTGATGCTAACTCGTTTGTTTCGTATGCAGTTGTAGCTAAATAATGTATATCACAAGTATTTGTAGCTAAACAATTTGTTTCCCATGAATTTGAAGCTAAGCCTTCTACTTCGCATTGATTTGAAGCTAAATCATTTGTTTCGCATGGATTTGAAGCTAACTCGTTCGTTTCGCCTGTCTTTGAAGCTAGATCACTTATATCGCAAGTATTTGAAGCTATATCATGTGTTTCGTTTGGATTTGAAGCAACGCCTTCTACTTCGCATTGATTTGAAACTAAATCATTTGTTTCGCATGGAATTGAAGCCACCTCGTTTGTTCCTCCAGCTTTTGAAGCTAGATCACTTATATCGCAAGTATTTGAAGCTAAATCATGTGTTTCGTTTGGATTTGAAGCAACGCCTTCTACTTCGCATTGATTTGAAACTAAATCATTTGTTTCGCATGGAATTGAAGCCACCTCGTTTGTTCCTCCAGCTTTTGAAGCTAGATCACTTATATCGCAAGTATTTGAAGCTAAATCATGTGTTTCGCTTGGATTTGAAGCCAAACCTTCTGCATCGCATTGATTTAAAGCAAAATCTTGTGTATCGCATGGATTTGAAGCTAAACCTTCTACATCGCATTGATTTGCAGCTAAATCATGTGTTTCGCATGGATTTGACGCTAACTCGTTCGTTTCGCCTGCAGTTGAATCTACATTACTTATATCGCTAGTATTTGAAGCTAAATCATGTGTATCGCGTGGATTTTGAAGCTAACTCGTTTGATTAGTCTTCATTTGAAGCTATATCACTTACACCCCAAGTGTTTGAAGCTATATCATTTGTTTCGCATGGATTTGAAGCTAAACCTTCTTCATCGCATTGATTTGCAGCTAAATCATGTGTTTTGCATGGATTTGAAGCTAAGCCTTCTACTTCGCATTCATTTGAAGCTAAATCATTTGTTTCGCATGGATTTGAATCTAAGCCTTGTCCTTCGAATTGATTTGAATCTAAATCATGTGTTTCGTATGGATTTGAAGCTAAACCTTCTACATCGCATTGATTTGATGCTAAACCTTCTATATTCTATTGATTTGAAGCTAAACCTTCTTCATCGCATTGTTTTGCAGCTAAATCATGTGTTTCGCATGGATTTGAAGCTAACTCGTTCGTTGCGCATGCAGTTCAATCTAAATAACGTATATCACAAGTATTTGAAGCTAAACCATTTGATTCGCATGGATTTGAAGCTAAGCCTTCTACTTCGCATTAATTGGAAGTTAAATCACGTGTTTTGCATGGATTTGAAGCTAACTCGTTCGTTTCGTCTGTATTTGAAGTTAGATCACTTATATCGCAAGTATTTGAAGCTAAATCATGTGTTTCGTTTGGATTTGAAGCAACGCCTTCTACTTCGCATTGATTTGAAACTAAATCATTTATTTCGCATGGAATTGAAGCCACCTCGTTTGTTCCTCCAGCTTTTGAAGCTAGATCACTTATATCGCAAGTATTAGAATCTAAATCATGTGTTTCGCTTGGATTTGAAGCCAAACCTTCTACATCGCATTGATTTAAAGCTAAATCTTGTGTTTCGCATGGATTTGACGCTAACTCGTTCGTTTCGCCTGCAGTTGAATCTACATTACTTATATCGCTAGTATTTGAAGCTAAATCATGTGTATCGCGTGGATTTTGAAGCTAACTCGTTTGATTAGTCTTCATTTGAAGCTATATCACTTACACCCCAAGTGTTTGAAGCTATATCATTTGTTTCGCATGGATTTGAAGCTAAAACTTCTTCATCGCATTGATTTGCAGCTAAATCATGTGTTTTGCATGGATTTGAAGCTAAGCCTTCTACTTCGCATTCATTTGAAGCTAAATCATTTGTTTCGCATGGATTTGTTTCTAAGCCTTGTCCTTCGAATTGATTTGAATCTAAATCATGTGTTTCGTATGGATTTGAAGCTAAACCTTCTACATCGCATTGATTTGAAGCTAAACCTTCTATATTCTAATGATATGAAGCTAAACCTTCTTCGTCGCACTGATTTGCAGCTAAATAATGTGTTTCGCATGGATTTGATGCTAGCTCGTTCGTTTCGCCTGCAGTTGAATCTACATCACTTATATCGCTAATATTTGTAGCTAAATCATGTGTATTGCGTGGATTTTGAAGCTAACTCGTTTGATTAGTCTTCATTTTAAGCTATATCACTTATACCCCAAGTGTTTGAATCTAAATCATGTGTTTGGCATGGATTTGAAGCTGAACCTACTACATCGCATTGATTTGCAGCTGTATCATGTGTTTCGCATGGATTTGAAGCTAACTCGTTTGTTTCGCCTTCATTGAAGCTATATCACTTATATCGCAAGTATTTGATTCCAAAATAATTTGCTTCGCATGGATTTGAAGCTACGCCTTCTACATCGCATTGATTTGAAGCTAAATCATGTGTTTCGCATGGATTTGAAGCTAACTCGTTTGTTTCGTATGCAATTGAATCTATATCACTTATATCGCAATTATTTGAAGCTACATCATTTGTTCCGCATGGATTTGAAGCTACGCCTTCTACTTCGCATTGATTTGAAACTAAATCATTTGTTTCGCATGGATTTGAAGCTAAGACATCTAGATCGCATTCATTTGATGCTAAATCATGAGTATCGCATGGATTAGTACCTAACTGGTTTGTTTCGCCTGCATTTGAAGCTATATCATTTATATCGCAAGTATTTGAAACTAAATGATTTGTGTCGCATGGATTTGAAGCTACGCCTCCTACTTCGCATTGATTTGTTAGCTAAATCGTTTGTTTCGCATGGATTTGGAGCTATCTCGTTTGTTTCGCATGCAGTTGAAGCTAAATCATGTATGTCACAAGTATTTGAAGCAAAACCATTTTGTCCGCATGGATTTGAAGCTAAGCATTTTACTTCGCATTGATTTGAAGCTGAATCATGTGTTTCGCTTGGATTTTAAGCTAACATGTTTGTTTCACATGCAGTTGATGCTAAATCATGTATATCACAAGTATTTGGAGCTGAACCATTCGTTTCGCATGACTATTAAGCTAAACCATGTGTTTCGCATGCAGTTGAAGCTAAATCATGTATTTTACAAGTATTTAAAGCCGAACCATTTGATTCCCATGGATTTGAAGCTGAGCCTCCTACTTCGCAATGATTTGAATCTAAATCATGTGTCTCGCTTGGATTTGAAGCTAAGCCTTCTACTTCGCATTGATTTGAAGCTAAATCATGTGTTTCGCTTGGATTTGAAGCTAACTCGTTTGTTTCCCCTTCATTTGAAGCTATATCAATTATATCGCAATTATCAGATGCTAAATCATTTTTTTCGCATGGATTTGAAGTTAAACTTTCTACATCGCATTGATTTGCAGCTAAATCATGTGTTTCGCATGGACTTGAAGCTAACTCGTTTGCTTCGCATGGATTTGAAGCTCACTCGCTTGTTTCGCATGCAGTTGAGGCTAATTCATGTATAACACAAGCATTTGAAGCTAAACCATTTGTTTCGCATGGATTTGAAGCTAAGCCTTCTACTTCGCATTAATTGGAAGTTAAATCACGTGTTTTGCATGGATTTGAAGCTAAACCTTCTACATTGCATTGATTTGAAGCTAAATCATGTGTTTCGCATGCAGTTGAATCTAAATCATGTCTTTCACAAGTATTTGAAGATGAACCATTTGAATCGCATTGATTTGAAACCGAGCCTTCTACTTCGCATTGATTTGCAGCTAAATCATGTGTTTCGCATGGAGTTGAAGCTAACCCGTTTGTTTCGTCTGCATTTGAAGCTATATCACTTATATCGCAAGCATCTTAAGCTAAATCAATTGTTTCGCATGGATTTGAAGCTAAACCTTCTACATCGAAAAGATTTGAAGCTAAATTATGTGTTTCGCATGGATTTGAAGCTAACTCGTTCGTTGCGCATGCAGTTAAATCTAAATTACGTATATCACAAGTATTTGTAGCTAAACCATTTGTTTCGCATGGATTTGAATCTAAGCCTTGTACTTCGAGTTGATTTGAAGCTAAATCATGTGTTTCGCATGGATTTGAAGCTAAACCTTCTACATCGCATGGATTTGAAACCAAATCTTCTACATCGCATTGATTTGAAGCTGCATTATATTTTTCGCTTGGATTTGAAGCTAAATCTTCTACATCGCATTGATTTGAAGCTTAATCATGTGTTTTGCATGGATTTGATACTAACTCGTTTGTTTCCCCTGCATTCGAAGCTATATCACTTATATCGCAAGTATCTGCCGCTAAATCATTTGTGTCGCATGGATTTGAAGCTAAACCTTCTACATCGCATTGATTTGCAGCTTAATCATGTGCATTGCATGGATTTGAACCTAACTCGTTTGTTTCCCCTGCATTTGAAGCTATATCACTTATATAACAAGTATCTGATGCTAAATCATTTGTTTCGCATGGATTTGAAGCTAAACCTTCTACATCGCATTGATTTGAAGCTAAATTATGTGTTTCGCATGGATTTGATGCTAACTCGTTTGTTTCGCATTCATTTGAAGCTATATCACTTATATCGCATGTATCTGATGATAAATCATTTGTGTCGCATGGATTTGAAGCTAAACCTTTTACATCGCATTGATTTGAAGCTTAATCATGTGTTTTGCATGGATTTGATACTGACTCGTTTGTTTCCCCTGCATTCGAAGCTATATCAATTATATCGCAAGTATCTGCCGCTAAATCATTTGTGTCGCACGGATTTGAAGCTAAACCTTCTACATCGCATTGATTTGAAGCTAAACCATTTGTTTCACATGGATTTGAAGCTACGCCTTCTACTACGCATTGATTTGAAGCTAAATCATTTGTTTCGCATGGAATTGAAGCTATCTCGTTTGTTCCTCCTGCTTATGAAGCTATATCACTTATATCGCATGGATTTGAAGCTGAGCCAACTACATCGTATTGATTTGAAGCTAAATCTTGTGTATCGCATGGATTTGAAGCTAAACCTTTTACATCGCATTGATTTGAAGCTTAATCATGTGTTTTGCATGGATTTGAAGCTAACTCGTTCGTTTCGCCTGCAGTTGATTCTACATCACTTATATCGCAAGTATTTGAAGCTAAATCATGTGTATCGCGTGGATTTTGAAGCTAACTCGTTTGATTAGTCTTCATTTGAAGCTATATCACTTACACCCCAAGTGTTTGAAGCTATATCATTTGTTTCGCATGGATTTGAAGCTAAACCTTCTTCATCGCATTGATTTGCAGTTGAATCATGTGTTTCGCATGGATTTGAAGCTAAACCTTCTACTTCGCCTTGATTTGAAGCTAAGTCATGTGTCTCGCATGGATTTGAAGCTAACTCGTTCGTTTCGCGTCCATTTGAAACTATGTCACTTATATCGCAAGTATTGAAGCCAAATCATATGTGCCGCATGGATTTGAAGCTGAACCTACTACATCGCATTGATTTGATGCTAAATCTTTTGTATCGCATGGATTTGAAGCTAAACCTTCTACATCGCATTGATTTGAAGCTAAATCATTTGTTTCGCATGGATTTGAATCTAAGCCTAGTCCTTCGAATTAATTTGAAGCTAAATCAAGTGTTTCGTATGGATTTGAAGCTAAACCTTCTACATCGCATTGATTTGAAGCTAAATCTTCTACATTCTATTAATTTGAAGCTACACCTTCTACCTCTTATTGTTTTGAAGCTAAACCTTCTACATCGCAATGGTTTGCAGCTAAATCATATGTTTCGCATGGATTTGAAGCTAACTCGTTCGTTTCGCCTGCAGTTGAATCTACATTACTTATATCGCTAGTATTTGAAGCTAAATAATGTGTATCCCGTGGATTTTGAAGCTAACTCGTTTGATTAGTCTTCATTTGAAGCTATATCACTTACACCCCAAGTGTTTGAAGCTATATCATTTGTTTCGCATGGATTTGAAGCTAAACCTTCTTCATCGCATTGATTTGCAGCTAAATCATGTGTTTCGCATGGATTTGAAGCTAACTCGTTCGTTGCGCATGCAGTTCAATCTAAATAACGTATATCACAAGTATTTGAAGCTAAACCATTTGATTCGCATGGATTTGAAGCTAAGCCTTCTACATCGCATTGATTTGAAGCTAAGTCATCTGTCTCGCATGGATTTGAAGCTAACTCGTTCGTTTCGCCTCCATTTGAAACTATGTCACTTATATCGCAAGTATTTGAAGCTAAATCATATGTGCCGCATGGATTTGAAGCTGAACCTACTACATCGCATTGATTTGAAGCTAAATCTTGTGTATCGCATGGATTTGAAGCTAAATCTTGTGTATCGCATGGATTTGAAGCTAAACCTTCTACATCGCATGGATTTGAAGCTAAACCTTCTACATCGCATTGATTTGAAGCTAAATCATTTGTTTCGCATGGATTTGAATCTAAGCCTTGTCCTTCGAATTGATTTGAAGCTAAATCAAGTGTTTCGAATGGATTTGAAGCTAAACCTTCTACATCGCATTGATTTGAAGCTAAATCTTCTACATTCTATTGATTTGAAGCTAAACCCTCTACCTCTTATCGTTTTGAAGCTAAACCTTCTACATCGCAATGATTTGCAGCTAAATCTAGTGTATCGCGTGGATTTGAAGCTAAACCTTCTATATCGCATTGATTTGCAGCTAAATCATGTGTATCGCACGGATTTGAAGCTAAACCTTCTACATCGCATTGATTTGAAGCTAAACAATTTGTTTCACATGGATTTGAAGCTACGCCTTCTACTACGCATTGATTTGAAGCTAAATCATTTGTTTCGCATGGAATTGAAGCTACCTCATTTGTTCCTCCTGCTTATGAAGCTATATCACTTATATCGCATGGATTTGAAGCTGAGCCTACTACATCGCATTGATTTGAAGCTAAATCTTGTGTATCGCGTGGATTTGAAGCTAAACCTTCTACATCGCATTGATTTGCAGCTAAATCATGTGTTTCGCATGGATTTAAAGCTAACTCGTTCGTTTCGCCTCCATTTGAAACTATATCACTTATATCGCAAGTATTTGAAGCTAAATCATATGTGCCGCATGGATTTGTAGCTGAACCTACTACATCGCATTGATTTGAAGCTAAATCTTGTGTATCGCACTTATTTGAAGCTGAACCTACTACATCGCATTGATTTGAAACTAAATCTTGTATATCGCATGGATTTGAAGCTGAACCTACTACATCACATTGATTTGAAGCTAAATCTTGTGTATCGCATGGATTTGAAGCAAACCATCTACATCGCATTGATTTGCAGCTGAATCATGTGTTTCGCATGGATTTGAAGCTAAACCTTCTACATCGCATTGATTTGCAGCTCAATCATGTGCTTCGCATGGATTTGAAGCAAAAGCTTCTACATCGCAATGATTTGCAGCTAAATCATGTGTTTCGCATGGATTTGAAGCTAACTCGTTCGTTTCGCCTGCAGTTGAATCTACATTACTTATGTCGCTAGTATTTGAAGCTAAATCATTTGTATCGCGAGGATTTTGAAGCTAACTCCTTTGATTGGTCTTCATTTGAAGCTATATCACTTACACCCCAAGTGTTTGAAGCTATATCATTTGTTTCGCATGGATTTGAAGCTAAACCTTCTTCATCGCATTGATTTGCAGCGAAATCATGTGTTTCGCATGGATTTGAAGCTAACTCGTACGTTGCGCATGCAGTTCAATCTAAATAACGTATATCACAAGTATTTGAAGCTAAACCATTAGATTCGCATGGATTTCAAGCTAAGCCTTCTACTTCGCATTAATTGGAAGTTAAATCACGTGTTTTGCATGGATTTGAAGCTAAACCTTCTACATCGCATTGATTTGAAGATAAATCGTGTGTTTCGCATAGATTTGAAGCTAACTCGTTAGTTTTGCATGCAGTTGTAGCTAAATAATTTATATCACAAGTATTTGTAGCTAAACCATTTGTTTCGCATAGATTTGAAGCTACCTCGTTTGTTCCCCCTACTTTTGAAGCTATATCACTTATATTGCATGGATTTGAAGCTGAACCTACTACATCGCATTGATTTGAAGCTAAATCTTGTGTGTCGCATGAATTTGAAGCAAACCATCTACATCGCATTGATCTGAAGCTTAATCATGTGTATCGCATGGATTTGAAGCTAAGCCTTCTACATCACATTGATTTGAAGCTAAATCATGTGTATCGCCTGGATTTTGAAGCTAACTCGTTCGTTTCGCCACCATTTGAAACTATGTCACTTATATCGCAAGTATTTGAAGCTAAATCATATGTGCCGCATGGATTTGAAGCTGAACCTACTACATCGCATTGATTTGAAGCTAAATCTTTTGTATCGCATGGATTTGATGCTAAACCTTCTACATCGCATTGATTTGCAGCTGAATCATGTGTTTCGCATCGATTTGAAGCTGAACCTTCTTCATCGCATTGATTTGCAGCTGAATCATGTGTTTCGCATGGATTTGAAGCTAACTCGTTCGTTTCGCCAGCAGTTGAATCTACATCAATAATATCGCTAATATTTGAAGCTAAATCATGTGTATCGCGTGGATTTTGACGCTAACTCGTTTGATTAGTCTTCATTTGAAGCTATATCACTTACACCCCAAGTGTTTGTAGCTATATCATTTGTTTCGCATGGATTTGAAGCTAAACCTTCTTCATCGCATTGATTTGCAGCTAAATCATGTGTTTCGCATGGATTTGAAGCTAACTCGTTCGTTGCGCATGCAGTTCAATCTAAATAACGTATATCACAAGTATTTGATGCTAAACCATTTGATTCGCATGGATTTGAAGCTAAGCCTTCTACTTCGCATTAATTGGAATTTAAATCACGTGTTTTGCATGCAGTTGAAGCTAAATCATGTCTTTCACAAGTATTTGTAGATGAACCATTTGAATCGCATTGATTTGAAACCGAGCCTTCTACTTCGCACTGATTTGCAGCTAAATAATGTGTTTCGCATGGATTTGAAGCTAAACCTTCTACATCACATTGATTTGCAGCTGAATCATGTGTTTCGCATGGATTTGAAGCTAAACCTTCTACATCGCATTGATTTGAAGCTAAATCATGTGTTTTGCATGGATTTGAAGCTAACTCGTTCGTTTCGCCTCCATTTGAAACTATATCACTTATATCGCAAGCATTTGAAGCTAAATCATATGTGCCGCATGGATTTGAAGCTGAACCTACTACATCGCATTGATTTGAAGCTAAATCATGTGTTTCGCATGGATTTGAAGCTAAATCATGTCTTTCACAAGTATTTGAAGATGAACCATTTGAATCGCATTGATTTGAACCCGAGCCTTCTACTTCGCACTGATTTGCAGCTAAATAATGTGTTTCGCATTGATTTGAAGCTAAACCTTCTACATTCTATTGATTTCAAGCTAAACCTTCTACCTCTTATTGTTTTGAAGCTAAACCTTTTACAACGCAATGATTTGCAGCTAAATCATGTGTTTCGCATGGATTTGAAGCTAAACGTTAGTTTCGCATGCAGTTGTAGCTAAGTAATGTATATCACAAGTATTTCTAGCTAAACCATTTGTTTCGCATGGATTTGAAGCTACGCCTTCTACTTCGCATTGATTTGAAGCTAAATCATTTGTTTCGCATGGAATTGAAGCTACCTCGTTTGTTCCTCCTGCTTTTGAAGCTATATCACTTATATCGCATGGATTTGAAGCTGAACCTACTACATCACATTGATTTCAAGCTAAATCTTGTGTATCGCATGGATTTGAAGCAAACCATCTAAATCGCATTGATTTGAAGCTTAATCATGTGTTTCGTATGGATTTGAAGCTAAACCTTCTACATCCCATGGATTTGAAGCTAAATCATCTGTTTGGCATGGATTTCAAGCTAAACCTTCTGCATCGCATGGATTTGCAGCTGAATCATGTGTTTCGCATGCAGTTGAAGCTAAATCATGTCTTTCACTAGTATTTGAAGATGAACCACTTGAATCGCATTGATTTGAACCCGAGCCTTCTACTTCGCACCTATTTGCAGCTAAGTAATGTGTTCCGCATGGATTTGAAGCTAAACTTTCTACATCCCATGGAGTTGATTCTAAATCATGTGTTTGGCATGGATTTGAAGCTGAACCTTCTACATCGCATTGATTTGCAGCTGAATCATGTGTTTCGCATCGATTTGAAGCTGAACCTTCTACATCGCAATGATTTGCAGCTGAATCATGTGTTTCGCATGGATTTGAAGCTAACTCGATCGTTTCGCCTGCAGTTGAATCTACATCAATAATATCGCTAATATTTGAAGCTAAATCACGTGTATCGCGTGGATTTTGAAGCTAATTCGTTTGATTAGTCTTCATTTGAAGCTATACCACTTACACCCCAAGTGTTTGAAGCTATATCATTTGTTTCGCATGGATTTGACGCTAAACCTTCTTCATCGCATTGATTTGCAGCTAAATCATGTGTTTCGCATGGATTTGGAGCTAACTCGTTCGTTGCGCATGCAGTTCAATCTAAATAACGTATATCACAAGTATTTGAAGCTAAACCATTTGACTCGCATGGATTTGAAGTTCAGCCTTCTACTTCGCATTAATTGGAATTTAAATCACGTGTTTTGCATGGATTTGAAGCTAAACCTTCTACATCGCATTGATTTGAAGCTAAATCATGTGTTTCGCATGCAGTTGAATCTAAATCATGTCTTTCACAAGTATTTGAAGATGAACCATTTGAATCGCATTGATTTGAAAACGAGCCTTCTACTTCGCACTGATTTGCAGCTAAATAATGTGTTTCGCATGGATTTGAAGCTAAACCTTCTATATCGCATTGATTTGCAGCTGAATCATGTGTTTCGCATGGATTTGAAGCTAAACCTTCTACATCGCATTGATTTGAAGCTAAATCATGTGTTTTGCATGGATTTGACGCTAACTCGTTCGTTTCGCCTCCATTTGAAACTATATCACTTATATCGCAAGCATTTGAAGCTAAATCATATGTGCCGCATGGATTTGAAGCTGAACCTACTACATCGCATTGATTTGAAGCTACATCTTGTGTATCGCATGGATTTGAAGCTAATCCTCCTACATCGCATTGATTTGAAGATAAATCGTGTGTGTCGCATGGATTTGAAGCTAAACCTTCTGCATCGCATTGATTTGCAGCTGAATCATGTGTTTCGCATGGATTTGAAGCTAACTCGTTCGTTTCGCCTGTATTTGAAGCCAGATCACTTATATCGCAAGTATTTGAAGCTAAATCATGTGTTTCGTTTGGATTTGAAGCTGAACCTACTACATCGTATTGATTTGAAGCTACATCGTGTGTTTCGCATGGATTTGGAGCTAACTCGTTTGTTTCGCATGCAGTTGTAGCTGAATAACGTATATCACAAGTATTTGTAGCTAAACCATTTGTTTCGCATGGATTTGAAGCAACGCCTTCTACTACGCATTGATTTGAAGCTAAATCACTTGTTTCGCATGGAATTTGAAGCCACCTCGTTTGTTCCTCCAGCTGTTAAAGCTATATCACTTATACCGCAAGTATTTGAAGCTAAATCATATGTGACGCATGGATTTGAAGCTGAACCTTCTACATCGCATTGATTTGAAGCTAAATCTTGTGTATCGCATGGATTTGAAGCTAAACCTTCTACATTACATTGATTTGCAGCTAAATCATGTGTTTTGCATGGATTTGAAGCTAACTCGTTCGTTTCGCCTCCATTTGAAACTATATCACTTATATCGCAAGTATTTGAAGCTATATCATATGTCCCGCATGGATTTGAAGCTGAACCTACTACATCGCATTGATTTGAAGCTAAATCGTGTGTTTCGCATGGATTTGAAGCTAAACGTTAGTTTCGCATGCAGTTGTAGCTAAGTAATGTATATCACAAGTATTTGTAGCTAAAGCATTTCTTTCGCATGGATTTGAAGCTACGCCTTCTACTTCGCAATGATTTGAAGCTAAATCATTTGTTTCGCATGGAATTGAAGCTACCTCGTTTGTTCCTCCTGCTTTTGAAGCTATATCACTTATATCGCATGGATTTGAAGCTGAACCTACTACATCACATTGATTTCAAGCTAAATCTTGTGTATCGCATGGATTTGAAGCAAACCATCTAAATCGCATTGATTTGAAGCTTAATCATGTGTTTCGTATGGATTTGATGCTAACTCGTTTGTTTCGCATGCAGTTGTAGCTAAGTAATGTATATCACAAGTATTTGTAGCTAAACCATTTGTTTCGCATGGAATTGAAGCTACCTCGTTTGTTCCTCCTGCTTTTGAAGCTATATCACTTATATCGCATGGATTTGAAGCTGAACCTACTACATCACATTGATTTGAAGCTAAATCTTGTGTATCGCATGGATTTGAAGCAAACCATCTACATCGCATTGATTTGCAGCTGAATCATGTGTTTCGCATGGATTTGAAGGTAACTCGTTCGATTCGCCTGTATTTGAAGCTAGATCACTTATATCGCAAGTATTTGAAGCTACATCATGTGTTTCGCATGATTTGAAGCTAATCCTTCTACATCGCATTGATTTGCAGCTGAATCATGTGTTTCGCATCGATTTGAAGCTGAACATTCTACATCGCATTGATTTGCAGCTGTATCATGTGTTTCGCATGGATTTGAAGCTAACTCGTTCGTTTCACCTGAAGTTGAATCTACATCAATAATATCGCTAATATTTGAAGCTAAATCATGTGTATCGCGTGGATTTTGAAGCTAATTCGTTTGATTAGTCTTCATTTGAAGCTATACCACTTACACCCCAAGTGTTTGAAGCTATATCATTTGTTTCGCATGGATTTGAAGCTAAACCTTCTTCATCGCATTGATTTGCAGCTAAGTCATGTGGTTCGCATGGATTTGAAGCTAACTCGTTCGTTGCGCATGCAGTTCAATCTAAATAACGTATATCACAAGTATTTGAAGCTAAACCATTTGATTCGCAAGGATTTGAAGCTCAGCCTTCTACTTCGCATTAATTTTAAGTTAAATCACGTGTTTTGCATGGATTTGAAACTAAACCTGCTACATCGCATTGATTTGAAGCTAAATCATGTGTTTCGCATGCAGTTGAAGCTAAATCATGTCTTTCACAAGTATTTGAATATGAACCATTTGAATCGCATTGATTTGAACACGAGCCTTCTACTTCGCACTGATTTGCAGCTAAATAATGTGTTCCGCATGGATTTGAAGCTAAAACTTCAACATCACATTGATTTGCAGCTGAATCATGTGTTTCGCATGATTTGTATCTAAACCTTCTACATCGCATTGATTTGCAGCTGAATCATGTGTTTCGCATGGATTTGAAGCTAACTCGTTTGTTTCGCATGCAGTTGTAGCTACATAATGTATATCACAAGTATTTGTAGCTAAACCATTTGTTTCGCATGGATTTGAAGCTATGCCTTTTACTTCGCATTGATTTGAAGTTAAATCATTTCTTTCGCATGGATTTGAATCTAAGCCTTGTCCTTCGAATTGATTTGAAGTTAAATCATATGTTTCGTATGGATTTGAAGCTAAACCTTCTACATCGCATTGATTTGTACCTAAACCTTCTACATTCTATTGATTTGAGCTAAACCTTCTACCTCTTATTGATTTGAAGCTAAACCTTCTACATCGCATTGATTTGAAGATAAATTGTGTGTTTCGCATGGATATGAAGCTAACTCGTTAGTTTCGCATGCAGTTGTAGCTAAATAATGAATATCATAAGTATTTGTAGCTAAACCATTTGTTTCGCATGGATTTGAAGCTACGCCTTCTACTTCGCATTGATTTGATGCTAAATCATTTGTTTTGCATGGAATTGAAGCTACCACGTTTGTTCCTCCTACTTTTGAAGCTATATAACTTATATCGCAAGTATTTGAAGCTAAATCATATGTGTCGTATGGATTTGAAGCAGAACCTTCTACATCGCATTGATTTGAAGCTAAATCATTTGTTTCGCATGGATTTGAATCTAAGCCTTGTCCTTCGAATTGATTTGAAGCTAAATCATGTGTTTCGTATGGATTTGAAGCGAAACCTTAACATCGCATTGATTTGAAGCTAAACCTTCTACATTCTATTGATTTGAAGCTAAACCTTCTACCTCTTATTGTTTTGAAGCTAAACCTTCTACATCGCAATGATTTGCAGCTAAATAATGTGTTTCGCATGGATTTGAAGCTAAACCTTCTACATCCCATGGATTTGAAGCTAAATCATCTGTTTGGCATGGATTTCAAGCTAAACCTTCTGCATCGCATGGATTTGCAGCTGAATCATGTGTTTCGCATGCAGTTGAAGCTAAATCATGTCTTTCACTAGTATTTGAAGATGAACCACTTGAATCGCATTGATTTGAACCCGAGCCTTCTACTTCGCACCTATTTGCAGCTAAGTAATGTGTTCCGCATGGATTTGAAGCTAAACTTTCTACATCCCATGGAGTTGATTCTAAATCATGTGTTTGGCATGGATTTGAAGCTGAACCTTCTACATCGCATTGATTTGCAGCTGAATCATGTGTTTCGCATCGATTTGAAGCTGAACCTTCTACATCGCAATGATTTGCAGCTGAATCATGTGTTTCGCATGGATTTGAAGCTAACTCGATCGTTTCGCCTGCAGTTGAATCTACATCAATAATATCGCTAATATTTGAAGCTAAATCATGTGTATCGCGTGGATTTTGAAGCTAATTCGTTTGATTAGTCTTCATTTGAAGCTATACCACTTACACCCCAAGTGTTTGAAGCTATATCATTTGTTTCGCATGGATTTGACGCTAAACCTTCTTCATCGCATTGATTTGCAGCTAAATCATGTGTTTCGCATGGATTTGGAGCTAACTCGTTCGTTGCGCATGCAGTTCAATCTAAATAACGTATATCACAAGTATTTGAAGCTAAACCATTTGACTCGCATGGATTTGAAGTTCAGCCTTCTACTTCGCATTAATTGGAATTTAAATCACGTGTTTTGCATGGATTTGAAGCTAAACCTTCTACATCGCATTGATTTGAAGATAAATCATGTGTTTCGCATGCAGTTGAATCTAAATCATGTCTTTCACAAGTATTTGAAGATGAACCATTTGAATCGCATTGATTTGAAAACGAGCCTTCTACTTCGCACTGATTTGCAGCTAAATAATGTGTTTCGCATGGATTTGAAGCTAAACCTTCTATATCGCATTGATTTGCAGCTGAATCATGTGTTTCGCATGGATTTGAAGCTAAACCTTCTACATCGCATTGATTTGAAGCTAAATCATGTGTTTTGCATGGATTTGACGCTAACTCGTTCGTTTCGCCTCCATTTGAAACTATATCACTTATATCGCAAGCATTTGAAGCTAAATCATATGTGCCGCATGGATTTGAAGCTGAACCTACTACATCGCATTGATTTGAAGCTACATCTTGTGTATCGCATGGATTTGAAGCTAATCCTCCTACATCGCATTGATTTGAAGATAAATCGTGTGTGTCGCATGGATTTGAAGCTACGCCTTCTACTACGCATTGATTTGAAGCTAAATCATTTGTTTCGCATGGAATTGAAGCTACCTCGTTTGTTCCTCCTGCTTTTGAAGCTATATCACTTAAATCGCATGGATTTGAAGCTGAGCCTACTACATCGCATTGATTTGCTGCTAAATCATGAGTTTTGAATGGATTTGAAGCTAACTCGTTCGTTTCGCCTGCAGTTGATTCTACATCACTTATATCGCAAGTATTTGAAGCTAAACCATTTGATTCGCATGGATTTGAAGCTAAACCTTCTACATCCCATGGATTTGAAGCTAAATCATGTGTTTGGCATGGATTTCAAGCTAAACCTTCTGCATCGCATTGATTTGCAGCTGAATCATGTGTTTCGCATGGATTTGAAGCTAACTCGTTCGTTTCGCCTGTATTTGAAGCCAGATCACTTATATCGCAAGTATTTGAAGCTAAATCATGTGTTTCGTTTGGATTTGTAGCTGAACCTACTACATCGTATTGATTTGAAGCTACATCGTGTGTTTCGCATGGATTTGGAGCTAACTCGTTTGTTTCGCATGCAGTTGTAGCTGAATAACGTATATCACAAGTATTTGTAGCTAAACCATTTGTTTCGCATGGATTTGAAGCAACGCCTTCTACTACGCATTGATTTGAAGCTAAATCACTTGTTTCGCATGGAATTTGAAGCCACCTCGTTTGTTCCTCCAGCTGTTAAAGCTATATCACTTATACCGCAAGTATTTGAAGCTAAATCATATGTGACGCATGGATTTGAAGCTGAACCTTCTACATCGCATTGATTTGAAGCTAAATCTTGTGTATCGCATGGATTTGAAGCTAAACCTTCTACATTACATTGATTTGCAGCTAAATCATGTGTTTTGCATGGATTTGAAGCTAACTCGTTCGTTTCGCCTCCATTTGAAACTATATCACTTATATCGCAAGTATTTGAAGCTATATCATATGTCCCGCATGGATTTGAAGCTGAACCTACTACATCGCATTGATTTGAAGCTAAATCGTGTGTTTCGCATGGATTTGAAGCTAAACGTTAGTTTCGCATGCAGTTGTAGCTAAGTAATGTATATCACAAGTATTTGTAGCTAAAGCATTTCTTTCGCATGGATTTGAAGCTACGCCTTCTACTTCGCATTGATTTGAAGCTAAATCATTTGTTTCGCATGGAATTGAAGCTACCTCGTTTGTTCCTCCTGCTTTTGAAGCTATATCACTTATATCGCATGGATTTGAAGCTGAACCTACTACATCACATTGATTTGAAGCTAAATCTTGTGTATCGCATGGATTCGAGGCAAACCATCTACATCACATTGATTTGCAGCTGAATCATGTGTTTCTCATGGCTTTGAAGCTAACCCGTTCGATTCGCCTGTATTTGTAGCTAGATCACTTATATCGCAAGTATTTGAAGCTAAATCATGTGTTTCGCATGATTTGAAGCTAAACCTTCTACATCGCATTGATTTGCAGCTGAATCATGTGTTTCGCATCGATTTGAAGCTGAACCTTCTACATCGCATTGATTTGCAGCTGAATCATGTGTTTCGCATGGATTTGAAGCTAACTCGATCGTTTCGCCTGCAGTTGAATCTACATCACTTATATCGCTAATATTTGTAGCTAAATCATGTGTATCTCGTGGATTTTGAAGCTAACTCGTTTGATTAGTCTTCATTTGAAGCTATATCACTTATACCCCAAGTGTTTGAAGCTATATCATTTGTTTCGCATGGATTTGAAGCTAAACCTTCTTCATTGCATTGATTTGCAGCTAAATCATTTGTATCGCATGGATTTGAAGCTAAACCTTCTACATCGCATTGATTTGAAGCTAAATCATTTGTTTCGCATGGATTTGAATCTAAGCCTTGTCCTTCGAATTGATTTGAAGCTAAATCATGTGTTTCGTATGGATTTGAAGCGAAACCTTAACATCGCATTGATTTGAAGCTAAACCTTCTACATTCTATTGATTTGAAGCTAAACCTTCTACCTCTTATTGTTTTGAAGCTAAACCTTCTACATCGCATTGATTTGAAGCTTAATCATGTGTATCGCATGGATTTGATGCTAACTCGTTTGTCTCGCATGCAGTTGTAGCTAAATAATGTATATCACAAGTATTTGTAGCTAAACCATTTGTTTGCCATGAACTTGAAGCTAAGCCTTCTACTTCGCATTGATTTGAAGCTAAATCATTTGTTTCGCATGGAATTGAAGCTACCTCGCTTGTTCCTACAGCTTTTGAAGCTATATCACTTATATCGCAAGTATTTGAATCTTAATCATATATGCCGCATGGATTTGAAGCTGAACCTACTACATCGCATTAATTTGAAGCTAAATCTTTTGTATCGCATGGATTTGAAGCTAAACCTTCTACATCGCATTGATTTGAAGACAAATCGTGTGTTTCGCATGGATTTGAAGCTAAGCCATCTACTTCGCTTTCATTTGAAGCTAAATCACTTGCTTCGCATGGATTTGAATCTAAGCCTTGTCCTTCGAATTGATTTGAAGCTAAATCATGTGTTTCGTATGGATTTGAAGCTAAACCTTCTACATCGCATTGATTTGAAGCTAAATCATGTGTCTCGCATGGAATTGAAGCTACCTCGTTTGTTCCTACAGTATTTGAAGCTATATCACTTATATCGCAAGTATTTGATTTAAATCAATTGTTTCGAATGGATTTGAAGATAATTCTCCTACATCGCAATGATTTGCAGCTGAATCATGTGTTTCGCATGGATTTGAAGCTAACTCGATCGTTTCGCCTGCAGTTGAATCTACATCACTTATATCGCTAAAATTTGTAGCTAAATCATGTGTATCGCGTGGATTTTAAAGCTAACTCGTTTGATTAGTCTTCATTTGAAGCTATATCACTTATACCCCAAGTGTTTGAAGCTATATCATTTGTTTCGCATGGATTTGATGCTAAACCTTCTTCATTGCATTGATTTGCAGCTAAATCATGTGTTTCGCATTGATTTGAAGCTAACTCGTTCGTTGCGCATGCAGTAAAATCTAAATAACGTATATCACCAGTATTTGAAGCTAAACCATTTGATTCGCATGGATTTGAAGCTAAGCCTTCTACTTCGCATTAATTGGAAGTTAAGTCACGTGTTTTGCATGGATTTGAAGCTAAACCTTCTACTTCGCATTGATTTGAAGCTAAATCATGTGTTTCGCATGCAGTTGAATCTAAATCATGTCTTTCACAAGTATTTGAAGATGAACCATTTGAATCGCATTGATTTGACACCGAGCCTTCTACTTCGCACTGATTTGCAGCTAAATAATGTGTTTCGCATGATTTGAAGCTAAACCTTCTACATCGCATTGATTTGCAGCTGAATCATGTGTTTCGCATGGATTTGAAGCTAAACCTTCTACATCGCATTGATTTGAAGCTAAATCATGTGTTTTGCATGGATTTGAAGCTAACTCGTTCGTTTCGCCTGCAGTTGAATCTACATTACTTATATCGCTGGTATTTGAAGCTAAATCAAGTGTGTCGCGTGGATTTTGAAGCTAACTCGTTTGATTAGTCTTCATTTGAAGCTATATCACTTACACCCCAAGTGTTTGAAGATATTTCATTTGTTTCGCATGGATTTGAAGCCAAACCTTCTTCATCGGATTGATTTGCAGCTAAATCATGTGTTTCGCATTGATTTGAAGCTAACTCGTTCGTTGCGCATGCAGTTAAATCTAAATAACGTATATCACCAGTATTTGAAGAAGAACCATTTGAATCGCATGGATTTGAACCTGAGCCTTCTACTTCGCACTGACTTGCAGCTAAATAATGTGTTTCGCATGGATTTGAAGCTGAACCTTCTACATCGCATTGATTTGAAGCTAAATCTTTTGTATCGCGTGGATTTGAAGCTAAACTTTCTACATCACATTGATTTGCAGCTAAATCATGTGTTTTGCATGGATTTGAACCTAACTCGTTCGCTTCGCCACCATTTGAAACTATATCACTTATATCGCAAGTATCTGATGCTAAATCATATGTCCCGCATGTATTTGAATCTAAGCCTTGTCCTTCGAATTGATTTGAAGCTAAATCATGTGCTTCGCATGGATTTGAAGCTGAACCTTCTACATCGCATTGATTTGCAGCTGAATCATGTGTTTCGCATGGATTTGAAGCTAACTCGTTCGATTCGCCTGTATTTGAAGCTAGATCACTTATATCGCAAGTATTTGAAGCTAAATCACGTGTTTTGCATGGATTTGAAGCTAAACCTTCTACATCGCATTGATTTGAAGCTAAATCATGTGTTTCGCATGCAGTTGAAGCTAAATCATGTCTTTCACAAGTATTTGAAAATGAACCATTTGAATCGCATTGATTTGAACCCGAGCCTTCTACTTCGCACTGATTTGCAGCTAAATAATGTGTTTCGCATGGATTTGAAGCTAAACCTTCTGCATAGCATAGATTTGCAGCTGAATCATGTGTTTCGCATGGATTTGAAGCTAACTCGTTCGTTTCGCCTGTATTTGAAGCTAGATCACTTATATCGAAAGTATTTGAAGCTAAATCATGTGTTTCGTTTGGATTTGAAGCTAAACCTTCTACATCGCATTGATTTGAAGCTAAAACGTGTGTTTCGCATGGATTTGAAGCTAACTCGTTTGTTCTGCATGCAGTTGTAGCTGAATAATGTATATCACAAGTATATGTAGCTAAACCATTTGTTTCGCATAGATTTCAAGCAACGCCTTCTACTTCGCATTGATTTGCAGCTAAATCATGTGTTTCGCATGGATTTGAAGCTAACTCGTTCTTTGCGCATGCAGTTCAATCTAAATAACGTATATCACAAGTATTTGAAGCTAAACCATTTGATTCGCATGGATTTGAAGCTAAGCCTTCTACTTCGCATTAATTGGAAGTTAAATCACGTGTTTTGCATGGATTTGAAGCTAAACCTTCTACATCGCATTGATTTGAAACTAAATCGTGTGTTTCGCATGGATTTGAAGCTACGCCTTCTACGTCGCATTTATTTGAAGCCAAATCATTTGTTTCGCATGGAATTGAATCTACCTCGTTTGTTCCTCCTGCTTTTGAAGCTATATCACTTATATCGCATGGATTTGAAGCTGAACCTACTACGTCACATTGATTTGAAGCTAAATCTTGTGTATCGCATGGATTTGAAGCTAATCCTTCTACATCGTATTGATTTGAAGATAAATTGTGTGTTTCGCATGGATTTGAAGCTAAGCAATGTATATCACAAGTATTTGCAGCTAAACCATTTGTTTCGCATGGATTTGAAGCTACGCCTTCTACTTCGCATTGATTTGAAGCTAAATCATTTGTTTCGCAAAGGAATTGAAGCTACCTCGTTTGTTCCTCCTGCTTTTGAAGCTATATCACTTATATCGCATGGATTTGAAGCTGAACCTACTACATCACATTGATTTGAAGCTAAATCTTGTGTATCGCATGGATTTGAAGCAAACCATCTACATCGCATTGATTTGAAGCTTAATCATGTGTTTCGTATGGATTTGATGGTAACTCGTTTGTTTCGCATGCAGTTGTAGCTAAATAATGTATATCACAAGTATTTGTAGCTAAACCATTTGTTTCGCATGAATTTGAAGCTAAACCTTCTTCATGGCATTGATTTGCAGCTAAATCATGTGTTTCGCATGGATTTGAAGCTAACTCGTTCGTTGCGCATGCAGTTCAATCTAAATAACGTATACCACAAGTATTTGAAGCTAAACCATTTGATTCGCATGGATTTGAAGCTAAGCCTTCTACTTCGCATTAATTGGAAGTTAAATCACGTGTTTTGCATGGATTTGAAGCTAAACATTCTACATCGCATTGATTTGAAGATAAACCATTTGTTTCACATGGATTTGAAGCTACGCCTTCTACTACGCATAGATTTGAAGCTAACTCGTTAGTTTCACATGCAGTTGTAGCTAAATAATTTATATCACAAGTATTTGTAGCTAAACCATTTGTTTCGCATGGATTTGAAGCTACCTCGTTTGTTCCCCCTACTTTTGAAGCTATATCACTTATATCGCATGGATTTGAAGCTGAACCTACTACATCGCATTGATTTGAAGCTAAATCTTGTGTGTCGCATGAATTTGAAGCAAACCATCTACATCGCATTGATTTGAAGCATAATCATGTGTATCGCATGGATTTGAAGCTAAGCCTTCTATATCACATTGATTTGAAGCTAAATCATGTGTATCGCTTGGATTTTGAAGCTAACTCGTTTGATTAGTCTGCATTTGAAGCTATATCACTTATACCCCAAGTGTTTGAAGCTAAATGATATGTTTCGCGTTGATTTGAAGCTAAACCTTCTACCTCTTATTGTTTTGAAGCGAAACCTTCTACATCGCAATGATTTGCAGCTAAATCATGTGTTTCGCTTGGATTTGAAGCTAACTCGTTCGTTTCGCCTCCATTTGAAACTATATCACTTATATCGCTAATATTTGAAGCTATATCACTTATATCGCATGGATTTGAAGCTGAACCTACTACATCGCATTGATTTGCAGCTGAATCATATGTTTCGCATGGATTTGAAACTAACTCGTTCGTTTCGCCTGCAGTTGAATCTACATCACTTATATCGCTAATATTTGAAGCTAAATCATGTGTATCGCGTGGATTTTGAAGCTAACTCGTTTGATTAGTCTTCATTTGAAGCTATATCACTTATACTCCAAGTGTTTGAAGCTATATCATTTTTTTCGCATGGATTTGAAGCTAAACCTTCTTCATGGCATTGATTTGCAGCTAAATCATGTGTTTCGCATTGATTTGAAGCTAACTCATTCGTTGCGCATGCAGTTAAATCTAAATAACGCATATCACCAGTATTTGAAGCTAAACCATTTGAATCGCATGGATTTGAAGCTAAGCCTTCTACTTCGCATTAATTAGAAGTTAAATCACGTGTTTTGCATGGATTTGAATCTAAACCTTCTACAACGCATGGATTTGAAGCTAAATCATGTGTTTGGCATGGATTTCAAGATAAACCTTCTGCATCGCATTGATTTGCAGCTGAATCATGTGTTTCGCATGGATTTGAAGCTAACTCGTTCGTTTCGGCTGTATTTGAAGCTAGATCACTTATATCGCAAGTATTTGAAGCTAAATCATGTGTTTCGCTTGGATTTGAAGCCAAACCTTCTACATCGCATTGATTTGAAGCTAAATCGTGTGTTTCGCATGGATTTGAAGCTAACTCGTTTGTTTCGCATGCAGTGGTAGCTAAATAATGTATATCACAAGTATTTGTAGCTAAACCATTTGTTTCGCATGGATTTGAAGCTAAACTTTCTACATAGCATTGATTTGAAGCTAACTCGTTTGTTTCGCATGCAGTTGAAGCTAAATCATGTCTTTCACAAGTATTTGAAGATGAACCATTTGAATCGCATGGATTTGAACCTGAGCCTTCTACTTCGCACTGATTTGCAGCTAAATAATGTGTTTCGCATGGATTTGAATCTAAATCATGTGTTTGGCATGGATTTCAAGCTAAACCTTCTGAATCGCATTGATATGCAGCTGAATCATGTGTTTCGCATGGATTTGAAGCTAACTCGTTTGTTTCGCATGCAGTTGCAGCTGAATAATGTATATCACAAGTATATGTAGCTAAACCATTTGTTTCGCATAGATTTCAAGCAACGCCTTCTACTTCGCATTGATTTGAAGCTAAATCATTCGTTTCGCATGGAATTGAAGCCACCTCGTTTGTTCCTCCAGCTTTTGAAGCTATATCACTTATATCGCAAGTATTTGAAGCTAAATCATGTGTATCGCATGGATTTTGAAGCTAACTCGTTTGATTAGTGTTCATTTGAAGCTATATCACTTATACCCCAAGTGTTTGAAGCTATATCATTTGTTTCGCATGGATTAGAAGCTAAACCTTCTTCATTGCATTGATTTGCAGCTAAATCATGTGTTTCGCATTGATTTTAAGCTAACTCGTTCGTTGCGCATGCAGTTAAGTCTAAATAACGTATATCACAAGTATTTGTAGCTAAACCATTTGTTTCGCATGGATTTGAAGCTACCTCGTTTGTTCCCCCTACTTTTGAAGCTATATCACTTATATCGCATGGATTTGAA
This sequence comes from Megalopta genalis, assembly GCF_051020955.1. Lineage (NCBI taxonomy): Eukaryota > Metazoa > Arthropoda > Insecta > Hymenoptera > Halictidae > Megalopta > Megalopta genalis. Next base: position 64,144 of record NW_027477419.1, read on the forward strand.
GCTGAACCTACTACATCGCATTGATTTGAAGCTAAATCTTGTGTATCGCGTGGGTTTGAAGCTAAACCTTCTACATCGCAATGATTTGCAGCTAAATCATGTGTTTCGCATGGATTTGAAGCTAACTCGTTCGTTTCGCCTGCAGTTGAATCTACATTACTTATATCGCTAGTATTTGAAGCTAAATCATGTGTATCGCGTGGATTTTGAAGCTAACTCGTTTGATTAGTCTTCATTTGAAGCTATATCACTTACACCCCAAGTGTTTGAAGCTATATCATTTGTTTCGCATGGATTTGAAGCTAAACCTTCTTCATCGCATTGATGTGCAGCTAAATCATGTGTTTCGCATGGATTTGAAGCTAACTCGTTCGATTCGCCTCCATTTGAGACTATATCACTTATATCGCAAGCATTTGAAGCTAAATCATAGGTGCCGCATGGATTTGAAGCTGAACCTACTACATCGCATTGATTTGAAGCTAAATCTTGTGTATCGCATGGATTTGAAGCTAATCCTTCTACATCGTATTGATTTGAAGATAAATTGTGCGTTTCGCATGGATTTGAAGCTAAGCAATGTATATCACAAGTATTTGTAGCTAAACCATTTGTTTCGCATGGATTTGAAGCTACGCCTTCTACTTCGCATTGATTTGAAGCTAAATCATTTGTTTCGCAAAGGAATTGAAGCTACCTCGTTTGTTCCTCCTGCTTTTGAAGCTATATCACTTATATCGCATGGATTTGAAGCTGAACCTACTACATCACATTGATTTCAAGCTAAATCTTGTGTATCGCATGGATTTGAAGCAAACCATCTACATCGCATTGATTTGAAGCTTAATCATGTGTTTCGTATGGATTTGATGGTAACTCGTTTGTTTCGCATGCAGTTGTAGCTAAATAATGTATATCACAAGTATTTGTAGCTAAACCATTTGTTTCGCATGAATTTGAAGCTACGCCTTCTACTACGCATAGATTTGAAGCTAACTCGTTAGTTTCACATGCAGTTGTAGCTAAATAATTTATATCACAAGTATTTGTAGCTAAACCATTTGTTTCGCATGGATTTGAAGCTACCTCGTTTGTTCCCCCTACTTTTGAAGCTATATCACTTATATCGCATGGATTTGAAGCTGAACCTACTACATCGCATTGATTTGAAGCTAAATCTTGTGTGTCGCATGAATTTGAAGCAAACCATCTACATCGCATTGATTTGAAGCATAATCATGTGTATCGCATGGATTTGAAGCTAAGCCTTCTATATCACATTGATTTGAAGCTAAATCATGTGTATCGCTTGGATTTTGAAGCTAACTCGTTTGATTAGTCTGCATTTGAAGCTATATCACTTATACCCCAAGTGTTTGAAGCTAAATGATATGTTTCGCGTTGATTTGAAGCTAAACCTTCTACCTCTTATTGTTTTGAAGCGAAACCTTCTACATCGCAATGATTTGCAGCTAAATCATGTGTTTCGCTTGGATTTGAAGCTAACTCGTTCGTTTCGCCTACATTTGAAACTATATCACTTATATCGCTAATATTTGAAGCTAAATCATATGTGCCGCATGGATTTGAAGCTGAACCTACTACATCGCATTGATTTGCAGCTGAATCATATGTTTCGCATGGATTTGAAACTAACTCGTTCGTTTCGCCTGCAGTTGAATCTACATCACTTATATCGCTAATATTTGAAGCTAAATCATGTGTATCGCGTGGATTTTGAAGCTAACTCGTTTGATTAGTCTTCATTTGAAGCTATATCACTTATACCCCAAGTGTTTGAAGCTATATCATTTGTTTCGCATGGATTAGAAGCTAAACCTTCTTCATTGCATTGATTTGCAGCTAAATCATGTGTTTCGCATTGATTTGAAGCTAACTCGTTCGTTGCGCATGCAGTTAAATCTAAATAACGTATATCACCAGTATTTGAAGCTAAACCATTTGATTCGCATGGATTTGAAGCTAAGCCTTCTACTTCGCATTAATTAGAAGTTAAATCACGCGTTTTGCATGGATTTGATTATAAACCTTCTACAACGCATGGATTTGAAGCTAAATCATGTGTTTGGCATGGATTTCAAGCTAAACCTTCTGCATCGCATTGATTTGCAGCTGAATCATGTGTTTCGCATGTATTTCAAGCTAACTCGTTCGTTTCGCCTGTATTTGAAGCTAGATCACTTACATCGCAAGTATTTGAAGCTAAATCATGTGTTTCGGTTGGATTTGAATCTAAACCTTCTACATCGCATTGATTTGAAGTTAAATCACGTGTTTTGCATGGATTTGAAGCTAAACCTTCTACATCGCATTGATTTGAAGATAAATCTTGTGTTTCGCATAGATTTGAAGCTATCTCGCTAGTTTCGCATGCAGTTGTAGCTAAATAATTTATATCACAAGTATTTGTAGCTAAACCATTTGTTTCGCATGGTTTTGAAGCTACCTCGTTTGTTCCCCCTACTTTTGAAGCTATATCACTTATATCGCATGGATTTGAAGCTGAACCTACTACATTGCACTGATTTGAAGCTAAATCTTGTGTGTCGCATGAATTTGAAGCAAACCATCTACATCGCAATGATTTGAAGCTTAATCATGTGTATCGCATGGATTTGAATCTAAGCCTTCTACATCACATTGATTTGCAGTTAAATCATGTGTATCGCTTGGATTTTGAAGCTAACTCGTTTGATTAGTCTGCATTTGAAGCTATATCACTTATACCCCAAGTGTTTGAAGCTAAATCATATGTTTAGCGTGGATTTGAAGCTAAACCTTCTTCATCGCATTGATTTGCAGCTAAATCATGTGTTTCGCATGGATTTGAAGCTAACTCGTTCGTTGCGCATGCAGTTCAATCTAAATAACGTATATCACAAGTATTTGAAGCTAAACCATTTGATTCGCATGGATTTGAAGCTAAGCCTTCTACTTCGCATTAATTGGAAGTTAAATCACGTGTTTTGCATGGATTTGAAGCTAAACCTTCTACATCGCATTGATTTGAAGCTAAATCATGTGTTTCGCATGGATTTGAAGCTAAACCTTCTACATCGCATTGATTTGAAGCTAAGTCATGTGTCTCGCATGGATTTCAAGCTAACTCGTTCGATTCGCCTGTATTTGAAGCTAGATCACTTATATCGCAAGTATTTGAAGCTAAATCATGTGTTTCGCATGATTTGAAGCTAAACCTTCTACATCGCATTGATTTGCAGCTGAATCATGTGTTTCGCATCGATTTGAAGCTGAACCTTCTACATCGCATTGATTTGAAGCTAAATCATTTGTTTCGCATGGATTTGAATCTAAGCCTTGTCCTTCGAATTGATTTGAAGCTAAATCATGTGTTTCGTATGGATTTGAAGCTAAACCTTAACATCGCATTGATTTGAAGCTAAACCTTCTACATTCTATTGATTTGAAGCTAAACCTTCTACCCCTTATTGTTTTGAAGCTAAACCTTCTACATCGCATTGATTTGCAGATGAATCATGTGTTTCGCATGGATTTGAAGCTAACTCGTTCGTTTTGCCTGCAGTTGAATCTACATCAATAATATCGCTAATATTTGAAGCTAAATCATGTGTATCGCGTGGATTTTGAAGCTAACTCGTTTGATTAGTCTTCATTTGAAGCTATATCACTTACACCCCAAGTGTTTGAAGCTATATCATATGTTTCGCATGGATTTGAAGCTAAACCTTCTTCATCGCATTGATTTGCAGCTAAATCATGTGTTTCGCATGGATTTAAAGCTAAACATTCTACATCGCATAGATATGAAGCTAACTCGTTAGTTTCGCATGCAGTTGTAGCTAAATAATTTATATCACAAGTATTTGTAGCTAAACCATTTGTTTCGCATGGAGTTGAAGCTACCTCGTTTGTTCCCCCTACTTTTGAAGCTATATCACTTATATCGCATGGATTTGAAGCTGAACCTACTACATCGCATTGATTTGAAGCTAAATCTTGTGTGTCGCATGAATTTGAAGCAAACCATCTACTTCGCACTGATTTGCAGCTAAATAATGTGTTTCGCATGGATTTGAAACTAAACCTTCTACATCAGATTGATTTGAAGCTAAATCATATGTTTCGCGTGGATTTGAAGCTAAACCTTCTACATCGCATTGATTTGAAGCTAAGTCATGTGTCTCCCATGGATTTCAAGCTAACTCGTTCGTTTCGCCTCCATTTGAAACTATGTCACTTATATCGCAAGTATTTGAAGCTAAATCATATGTGCCGCATGGATTTGAAGCTGAACCTACTACATCGCATTGATTTGAAGCTAAATCTTGTGTATCGCACGGATTTGAAGCTAAACCTTCTACATCGCATTGATTTGAAGCTAAATCATTTGTTTCGCATGGATTTGAATCTAAGCCTTGTCCTCCGAATTCATTTGAAGCTAAATCTTGTGTATCGCACGGATTTGAAGCTAAACCTTCTACATCGCATTGATTTGAAGCTAAATCATTTGTTTCGCATGGATTTGTATCTAAGCCTTGTCCTCCGAATTCATTTGAAGCTAAATCAAGTGTTTCGTATGGATTTGAAGCTAAACCTTCTACATCGCATTCATTTGAAGCTAAACCTTCTACATCGCATTGATTTGAAGCTAAATCTTCTACATTCTATTGATTTGAAGCTAAACCTTCTACCTCTTATTGTTTTGAAGCTAAACCTTCTACATCGCAATGATTTGCAGCTAAATCATGTGTTTCGCATGGATTTGAAGCTAACTCGTTCGTTTCGCCTGCAGTTGAATCTACATTACTTATATCGCTAGTAATTGAAGCTAAATCACGTGTATCGCGTGGATTTTGAAGCTAACTCGTTTGATTAGTCTTCATTTGAAGCTATATCACTTACATCCCAAGTGTTTGAAGCTATATCATTTGTTTCGCATGGATTTGAAGCTAAACCTTCTTCATCGCATTGATATGCAGCTAAATCATGTGTTTCGCATGGATTTGAAGCTAACTCGTTCGTTGCGCATGCAGTTCAATCTAAATAACGTATATCACAAGTATTTGAAGCTATATCATTTGTTTCGCATGGATTTGAAGCTAAACCTTCTTCATCGCATTGATTTGCAGCTAAATCATGTGTTTCTCATGGATTTGAAGCTAACTCGTTCGTTGCGCATGCAGTTCAATCTAAATAACGTATATCACAAGTATTTGAAGCTAAACCATTTGAATCGCATGGATTTGAAGCTAAGCCTTCTACTTCGCATTAATTGGAAGTTAAATCACGTGTTTTGCATGGATTTGAAGCTAAACCTTCTACATCGCATTGATTTGAAGCTAAATCATGTGTTTCGCATGGATTTGAAGCTAACTCGTTCGTTTCGCCTCCATTTGAAACTATGTCACATATATCGCAAGTATTTGAAGCTAAATCATATGTGCCGCATGGATTTGAAGCTGAACCTACTACATCGCATTGATTTGAAGCTAAATCTTGTGTATCGCATGGATTTGAAGCTAAACCTTCTACATCGCATTGATTTGAAGCTAAATCATTTGTTTCGCATGGTTTTGAAGCTAAGCCTTTTCCTTCGAATTGATTTGAAGCTAAATCATGTGTTTCGCATGCAGTTGAAGCTAAATCATGTCTTTCACAAGTATTTGAAGATGAACCATTTGAATCGCATTGATTTGAACCCGAGCCTTCTACTTCGCACTGATTTGCAGCTAAATAATGTGTTTCGTATGGATTTGAAGGTAAACCTTCTACATCGCATTGATTTGAAGCTAAATCATATGTTTCGCGTGGATTTGAAGCTAAACCTTCTACATCGCATTGATTTGAAGCTAAGTCATGTGTCTCCCATGGATTTGAAGCTAACTCGTTCGTTTCGCCTCCATTTGAAACTATGTCACTTATATCGCAAGTATTTGAAGCTAAATCATATGTGCAGCATGGATTTGAAGCTGAACCTACTACATCGCATTGATTTGAAGCTAAATCTTGTGTATCGCACGGATTTGAAGCTAAACCTTCTACATCGCATTGATTTGAAGCTAAACCTTCTACATCGCATTGATTTGAAGCTAAATCTTCTACATTCTATTGATTTGAAGCTAAACCTTCTACCTCTTATTGTTTTGAATCTAAACCTTCTACATCCCATTGATTTGAAGCTAAATCTTCTACATTCTATTGATTTGAAGCTAAACCTTCTACCTCTTATTGTTTTGAAGCTAAACCTTATACATCGCAATGATTTGCAGCTAAATCATGTGTCTCCCATGGATTTGAAGCTAACTCGTTCGTTTCGCCTCCATTTGAAACTATGTCACTTATATCGCAAGTATTTGAAGCTAAATCATATGTGCCGCATGCGTTTGAAGCTGAACCTACTACATCGCATTGATTTGAAGCTAAATCTTGTGTAGCGCATGGATTTGAAGCTATACCTTCTACATCGCATTGATTTGAAGCTATACCTTCTACATCGCATTGATTTGAAGCTAAATCATTCGTTTCGCATGGATTTGAATCTAAGCCTTGTCCTTCGAATTGATTTGAAGCTAAATCAAGTGTTTCGTATGGATTTGAAGCTAAACCTTCTACATCGCATTGATTTGAATCTAAATCTTCTACATTCTATTGATTTGAAGCTAAATCTTCTACCTCTTATTGTTTTGAAGCTAAACCTTATACATCGCTAATGATTTGGAGCTAAATCATGTGTTTCGCATGGATTTGAAGCTAACTCGTTCGTTTCGCCTGCGGTTGAATCTACATTACTTATATCGCTACTATTTGAAGCTAAATCATGTGTATCGCGTGGATTTTGAAGCTAACTCGTTTGATTAGTCTTCATTTGAAGCTATATCACTTACACCCCAAGTGTTTGAAGCTATATCATTTGTTTGGCATGGATTTGAAGCTAAACCTTCTTCATCGCTTTGATTTGCAGCTAAATCATGTGTTTCGCATGGATTTGAAGCTAACTCGTTCGTTGCGCATGCAGTTCAATGTAAATAACGTATATCACAAGTATTTGAAACTAAACCATTTGATTCGCATGGATTTGAAGCTAAGCCTTCTACTTCGCATTAATTGGAAGTTAAATCACGTGTTTTGCATGGATTTGAAGCTAAACCTTCTACATCGCATTGATTTGAAGCTAAATCATGTGTTTCGCATGGATTTGAAGCTAAACCTTCTACATCGCATTGATTTGAAGCTAAGTCATGTGTCTCGCATGGATTTCAAGCTAACTCGTTCGATTCGCCTGTATTTGAAGCTAGATCACTTATATCGCAAGTATTTGAAGCTAAATCATGTGTTTCGCATTATTTGAAGCTAAACCTTCTACATCGCATTGATTTGCAGCTGAATCATGTGTTTCGCATCGATTTGAAGCTGAACCTTCTACATCGCATTGATTTGAAGCTAAATTATTTGTTCCGCATGGATTTGAATCTAAGCCTTGTCCTTCGAATTGATTTGAAGCTAAATCATGTGTTTCGTATGGATTTGAAGCTAAACCTTAACATCGCATTGATTTGAAGCTAAACCTTCTACATTCTATTGATTTGAAGCTAAACCTTCTACCTCTTATTGTTTTGAAGCTAAATCTTCTACATCGCATTGATTTGCAGATGAATCATGTGTTTCGCATGGATTTGAAGCTAACTCGTTCGTTTTGCCTGCAGTTGAATCTACATCAATAATGTCGCTAATATTTGAAGCTAAATCATGTGTATCGCGTGGATTTTGAAGCTAACTCGTTTGATTAGTCTTCATTTGAAGCTATATCACTTACACCCCAAGTGTTTGAAGCTATATCATTTGTTTCGCATGAATTTGAAGCTAAACCTTCTTCATCGCATTGATTTGCAGCTAAATCATGTGTTTCGCATGGATTTAAAGCTAAACATTCTACATCGCATAGATATGAAGCTAACTCGTTAGTTTCGCATGCAGTTGTAGCTAATTAATTTATATCACAAGTATTTGTAGCTAAACCATTTGTTTCGCATGGAGTTGAAGCTACCTCGTTTGTTCCCCTTACTTTTGAAGCTATATCACTTATATCGCTTGGATTTGAAGCTGAACCTACTACATCGCATTGATTTGAAGCTAAATCTTGTGTGTCGCATGAATTTGAAGCAAACCATCTACTTCGCACTGATTTGCAGCTAAATAATGTGTTTCGCATGGATTTGAAGCTAAACCTTCTACATCACATTGATTTGAAGCTAAATCATATGTTTCGCGTGGATTTGAAGCTAAACCTTCTACATCGCATTGATTTGAAGCTAAGTCATGTGTCTCCATGGATTTGAAGCTAACTCGTTAGTTTCGCCTCCATTTGAAACTATGTCACTTATATCGCAAGTATTTGAAGCTAAATCATATGTGCCGCATGGATTTGAAGCTGAACCTACTACATCGCATTGATTTGAAGCTAAATCTTGTGTATCGCACGGATTTGAAGCTAAACCTTCTACATCGCATTGATTTGAAGCTAAATCATTTGTTTCGCATGGATTTGAATCTAAGCCTTGTCCTCCGAATTCATTTGAAGCTAAATCTTGTGTATCGCACGGATTTGAAGCTAAACCTTCTACATCGCATTGATTTGAAGCTAAATCATTTGTTTCGCATGGATTTGAATCTAAGTCTTGTCCTCCGAATTCAGTTGAAGCTAAATCAAGTGTTTCGTATTGATTTGAAGCTAAACCTTCTACATCGCATTGATTTGAAGCTAAACCTTCTACATCGCATTGATTTGAAGCTAAATCTTCTACATTCTATTGATTTGAAGCTAAACCTTCTACCTCTTATTGTTTTGAAGCTAAACCTTCTACATCGCAATGATTTGCAGCTAAATCATGTGTCTCGCATGGATTTGAAGCTAATTCGTTCGTTTCGCCTGCAGTTGAACCTGCATTACTTATATCGCTAGTATTTGAAGCTAAATCACGTGTATCGCGTGGATTTTGAAGCTAACTCGTTTTATTAGTCTTCATTTGAAGCTATATCACTTACATCCCAAGTGTTTGAAGCTATATCATTTGTTTCGCATGGATTTGAAACTAAACCTTCTTCATCGCATTGATATGCAGCTAAATCATGTGTTGCGCATGGATTTGAAGCTAACTCGTTCGTTGCGCATGCAGTTCAATCTAAATAACGTATATCACAAGTATTTGAAGCTATATCATTTGTTTCGCATGGATTTGAAGCTAAACCTTCTTCATCGCATGATTTGCAGCTAAATCATGTGTTTCGCATGGATTTGAAGCTAACTCGTTCGTTGCGCATGCAGGTCAATCTAAATAACGTATATCACAAGTATTTGAAGCTAAATCATATGTGCCGCATGGATTTGAAGCTGAACCTACTACATCACATTGTTTTGAAGCTAAATCTTGTGTATCGCATGGATTTGAAACTAAAACCTTCTACATCGCATTGATTTGAAGCTAAATCATATGTTTCGCATGGATTTGAATCTAAGCCTTGTCCTTCGAATTGATTTGAATCTAAATCATGTGTTTCGCATGCAGTTGAAGCTAAATCATGTATTTCACAAGTATTTGAAGATGAACCATTTGAATCGCATTGATTTGAAATCGAGCCTTCTACTTCGCACTGATTTGCAGCTAAATAATGTGTTTCGCATGGATTTGAAGCTAAAGCTTCTACATCGCATTGATTTGCAGCAGAATCATGTGTTTCGCATGGATTTGAAGCTAAACCTTTTACATCGCATTGATTTGAAGCTAAGTCATGTGTCTCGCATGGATTTGAAGCTAACTCGTTCGTTTCGCCTCCATTTGAAACTATGTCACTTATATCGCAAGTATTTGAAGCTAAATCATATGTCCGCATGGATTTGAAGCTGAACCTACTACATCGCATTGATTTGCAGCTAAATCATGTGTTTCGCATGGATTTGAAGCTAACTCGTTCGTTGCGCATGCAGTTCAATCTAAATAACGTATATCACAAGTATTTGAAGCTATATCATTTGTTTCGCATGGATTTGAAGCTACACCTTCTTCATCGCATTGATTTGCAGCTAAATCATGTGTTTCGCATGGATTTGAAGCTAACTCGTTCGTTGCGCATGCAGTTCAATCTAAATAACGTATATCACAAGTATTTGAAGCTAAACCATTTGATTCGCATGGATTTGAAGCTAAGCCTTCTACATCGCATTGATTTGAAGCTAAATCATTTGTTTCGCATGGTTTTGAAGCTAAGCCTTTTCCTTCGAATTGATTTGAAGCTAAATCATGTGTTTCGCATGCAGTTGAAGCTAAATCATGTCTTTCACAAGTATTTGAAGATGAACCATTTGAATCGCATTGATTTGAACCCGAGCCTTCTACTACGCACTGATTTGCAGCTAAATAATGTGTTTCGTATGGATTTGAAGCTAAACCTTCTACATCGCATTGATTTGAAGCTAAATCTTGTGTATCTCATGGATTTGAAGCTAAACCTTCTACATCGCATTGA